>NW_026126813.1:0-199448 GCF_943737965.1 Phodopus roborovskii | reverse complement strand
TTCTCTTCCTCCCCTCCTCCCTTAACATTCACAATATCCATCCCATCCCATTTCTGCTCCTCAGGGATGGTGAGGCCTTCCCATGGGGAGTCTTCAAAGTCTCAAGTCTATATCATTTGGAGCAGTGGGCCTAGGTCCTCCACAAGTGTCTAGCCTAGAGATTATCTCTCTATGTGGAATGGACTCCCAGTAGCATTCTTCTGCTAGGGATGAAATACTGACCACTATGAGAGGCCCCATAGACTGCTCAGTCCTCCCAACTAACAATAACATTTCTAGGGGGTCTGGGTTGGTCCTAGCTGGTTTCCCAGCTATCAGACTGGAGTCCATAATCTCTCCCATGATCAGGTCATCTGTCTCTGTGGGTTTCTGAAACCTCATTCTGGGCCCATTTGCTCATCAATCTTCCCTGTCTACAACTCGATTCCAAGATCGGCTGAAATTCTCAATAATACAAACAAATTTTCATAAACTTGAAGAATTAGAATGCCAAAAGTCAGAGATCACCACTTTATTAGTGAGCTTTAGGAATATCATATATCCCAACAGTATTTATGATATCTAGTAGGCAATACTGTGCTGATTAAAAGAATTTTACTTTAACCAATACCAAGCTGTTGGATGAAAATTTTGCTACAAAAACACATCTTTTCTTTCTATTTTTGAAAAACAGAAGAAATAAATTACTTGTGAGCAATTGTAAGTTTAAGCACGTACAGTAATGCAGAACATTTTGCTCATTTCCTTGTCAATGTGGTGTTGATTGGGAAAACTGAGATTAAGTCTATATTCCTATGGTATATATCAGTATTTATCCTGTATATGAATGGATTTTGGGAACCCATTCCACATAGAGGGAGATATTTCTCTCAACCTAGACATATGGGGGAGAATCTAGCCCTGCTCCTAAATGATATGACAGACATTAAAGACTCCCCACACTGATAGATTTCAACCTCCCGGGAGGAAAGGCAGACGGGATGGGAAGGGGATTGTTGGGGGGAACAGTGGGAGGACAGGTGGGTGCGGAACTGGAGTTGGTATATAAAACGTGCTTGTTTCTAATTTAAATTTAAAAAAATTATAGAAGACAAAGGATTTCAGCTTAATTTTAATGAGATAAGAAAATTAAAATATTATAAAATACCATCCTTTTTAAAATAATAAAATAAATATTTAATTCTTTCATTTGCGTACTTTCATTGAGCATCAAATTTGTATGTAAAATATTCAGTGGTTTTGTAGAAATAGTTAACTAGTTGGTCATTTTCCTATGGTGAGCAAAGCCTCAGGGCTTGGTTTTACTTTGCCTCAAAAGCACATGCGTGATATATATATGAATACCGCTACAGTTTGCTTTTGCATTTAGGGTGGGTTTTATAAATATAAATTGGATTAGTCACTTATTCCATACTGGAAGTATATTGCTTTAGGTCAAATTTCCCCTCTCTTGTCTCCCCTTCTTCCTGTCAATCACTAACATGAATTTTGGCACCTGAAGCTTTGCCTTTTCTAAAGTAGAATACAAATTAAAACTTATAATAGGTAGGCTCCTTGAACTGCCCATTGCCCTCTGCCTCTTAGCATAATACTATTGAGATTGGACCATGTTGTTTTTAATCAATGGACCATTCCTTAGGAGAATTGAATTGTATGGATATATGAATGTTTATTTCTGTCACTCAGAGCCTGTCTTGAGTTAAGTGCTGTTAAGAAGTCTTTGTGTGGGTAGGAATATGTTTGGGGGCTAGCAAGATACTCAGTAGATAAAGGTGCTTATTACCACGCCTGATGACTTGAGTTTGATAACATGGATCCATGTGGTGATGTAAAAGAACATCTGCTTTGAACTGTTCTGTGACCTCACAAGTATACACTGGCTTGAATGTCTGTGCGCGCACACACACACACACATAGAATTTTAAAAGAAAGATCTTGTATGGATTCATAGCTTAGTCCTTTGCTGCATGGAATATAAGTATGTGGCTGACATTCGGGGGAATGGCTAGCCCTAGTTTTAAAATGTGAGTTTTTCCTTTCACATGATATCAGCAGTATATCCTTGTTTCCTTTCCCTTACATTCTGTGAACATTATGTGCTATTAATCTTTATTTTTTGCTGTACTGGGGACATTTATTTATATGCCATTAAGATTTAATGTTTTTAAACATATGTATGTGTATGCAGGAAATTCCAAACACCAAAAGAGAGCATCAGATTCCTGGAATTGGTGTTCCAGGAAGCTGATTACTTCTTTACATAGATTTCCTCTGGAAGAGCAGCAGATATCCCTAACCAGGGGAGCAATCTTTTCAGCCCCTTCTTTAGAGTTTTCCTGCTGGGCTTACTTTCTTATGCATGTTTTTTATTCCTGCTGATTTGGTTTTTCCAGAAAGAATTTCACTTTGTCCTGTATCCCTGGCTGTCCTGCATCTCACTCTTTAGAGCCGGATGGCCTCAAACTTCCCACAGAGATCCACCAGTTTTTGGTTACTGAGTCCTGGAATTCAAGGCATCCACCACCTTCCCCAGGCCAAAGGAAATTTTTAACTATGAATATTTGAGTTATTATAGCATCTTGCACACATTGTGATTATTTCATTAGAAGTTGTGAATTTTACGTAAAATGTTTATAATTATCCTTTATTATCCTTCCAGTGTCTGGTCTGTGGTTTCCCTCCTGGTTTCATAGTACTGGTAGGTAGCTCGTAATTCTTCTCATGTGGGCAGTTAGAGTTTCTGACACTAATGCCCAGCTTTTCTAACTAATGAAATAGCTGTTTTCTTGCTTCATGAAACTCTGAGTGCTGCCATCCCCTTTTTATTTGCTGGGTTTTTGGGTTTATGTGCTGTTTTTTTCCCTTTTATTTAGTATAGATATTTTCCCCATAATATATTCAAATTCCTAGTGTCCCTACCTCTGCTCCTCATAGTTCCTCATCCCCCCAAGTTCACCCCTTCTTGTGTCACTAGAAAACAAACAGGCATCTACAGGATAATGGTAAAATAAAATAAAATGAAAGCTAACACACTGCATTAGAGCAAAGCAAAGAGAAAGAAAAGATCCCAAGTATAGGCAAAGAAATAAATGCAGGGATCCACTGGTTTGCACATTCAGGAATCCTCATAAAAACACTAAACTGCCAACCATAATGTGTTTTGTAAAGCACCTGTAGGGTAAAAAGAGAAAAAACACACACACACACACACACACACACACACACACACACATGAAACCAACTGAAAAGAAAAAATAATGCAACAATTTTTTAAATGGGAAAAGATAAGATGCAATTATGAGACAAGTAACATTAATTTGCCCTTGATTTCATTTTCTTTTGTCCATGTACTGCTGGGCATACAGCCTACACTTACGATTAGTATGTTTCCACAGTGACTCTCCCTTGCAGAGAAGTACATTTTCATTTGCAAGTGGTTATCAATTGGAGACCTCTTCTAGGATGGGGGCATCGTCCACTTCTCCATTTAGCGCTAGGACCTCATCTGCTGCAGTCTTATGCAGGCCTTTAATCATGCTGCCTCAGTATTTGACTTCAGTTGTGTGTCAGACCTCTTGTATCCAGAAGAACTTGATTCCATGGTGTCCTCCATCACCTCTGTTTTGTACACTCTTTTCTGCTCCTATTCTGCAGAGTTCCTTGAATCCTTAGGGGAGGGATTAGATGAACACATCTCATTAGGGACTGAATGTTTTAAGATCTCTTATCTCTGTACAATATCTGGCTGTGGATCTCTGTGTATCTTAGTTAGGGTTTGTATTGATGTGAAGAGAACCATGACCAAGGTAACTCTTAGAAAAGAAAGCATTAACTTGGGTGGAGACTCACAGTTCTGAGGCACAGTCCATTATCATCATACTGGGGAACTTGGTTCTGTACAGCAGACATGGTGCTGGCTGCATCTTGATCAGAAGGAAATAGGAAGTGGCATGTGACACTGAAGGAAACTTAAGCAGAAGAGTCCTCAATACCTGCCCCAATAGAGATGCACTTTCATCGACAAGGCCACACTCCTCATTATTGCCACTCCCTAGAACCTTATGGGGGCCAGTTACTTCAAACTACCACACTATATTTGTTCCAATTTGCTAAAGGAGTTAAGTGTCTTCGATGATGGCTGAATTAGACACCATTCTATAAATGCAGCAGAATATCATTGGTATCTCTTGTATTGTTACTTTAATTTTGGGGAACAATTGTTTTTATTTTCTACCTTAGGTCACTGGGATTCCTAATCTCAGCTTCTTGGTCAGCTAAACTATGTCACATAGTTCTTTTTCATGGAGTGAGCCTTCAGTCAAATGAGATGTTGGTTGGTTACTCCACAAACATTGGGCCAACCTTGCACTAGCATGACTTACAGGCAAGAAATCATTATAAATCCAGGAATTTGTGCCTGGGTCGATGTTTATTTACCTTTCTCCTGGAACTTCTTTAGTGAAGGGATTTTAAAGTGTTAAATTATTGTTCCCCCTAAGAAATGTATCAGTGGTATCATAGAAATTTTTATATGGAAGCTTTAATTAGTATTCAATTCAACATACTTTTTAAATACTTCTTGTAGGAGCTATATGTTACATAGTAGTTTGTTCTTGCAATAACGTTGCGTTTTTTAAGAATTGTATGGGTTAGTCCACACTGTGTTCTGATGTCACATTTCTTCCTTTATTATATATTTTTCCTATTGTTGCTTCATTCTTTGTAAACGTTATATGATGTGGAGGAACACTTGCTAGGTTTATTTGATTCCCCATGGAAATATGATTGTCTTTATAATATACTTCTGGCTTAATCTTCAATATAAGGAAACATATTTAATAACCTGCATAAAGGAAGATATTCAGAATTGTCTGAGATGCTAACTTAGATTCAGGTTAGTAAACTTTATCTCTAATGACTCAATGTCCTTAATCTCCATGGAAAGAATAAGGGTCAGCATTGCCCCCAAAGTACACATAAGCAACCTACATACTGAATAAGATAAGAGATCTACAGCCTTTGGCTGTCCATGGAAACATAGTAGGAAGTCAGTCACCAATTGCAAAATGCCTTTTCAAAGCTGCTTGGGGATTTGAAAGATGTCTTCTTCTGGAGGAGACCTTGATCCTAGGGTGGCCAGTGCCATGGGTCCAAGATGTTGGTGGCTTCTTTGCCTTCCTCAGTTCTCTCTAGACTGTGTGAGAAGGAAAGCCAATCAGTCTCAGAATCAGTCAAGTTGGGCCATAGGCTAGACAAAACCAGGGGCTATTAACACAGAGGAAGCCAATGTCAATTGACCCCAAACCCACGAATGCCATGGGTTGCAGGTTTAGGATTCAAAGGTGGCTCACTGACCTGTGAGACTTAGTTTGCTGGCTGAAGCAGCTCTGTCTGCCTGCAGGAGGCTGTCTTCCTGATCTGTGATCTGTTCCAGCTCATATTGGAGATTTTCTGACCTAGAGGAGGAAGGCAGTTACCAAACAGTCCTAGTGGGGACATGCTATGTTGGCTATTGAGCCTGAAGCTGCTGTATTCAGCTAGACAGTGCATCAAGACCAGTCTTTCAGCTTGGTCATTCTTTGCATCCTCCAATGGAAAAGGGTCAGAGCTTGGCAAAAGGAAGAAAACATGCTGGGTGGTAGAGCACACACCTTTAATCCTAGAACTTGGAAGGCAGAGACAGGTGGATCTCTGTTAGTTTCAGGGCAGCCTGATCTAAAGAGTGACTTCAGGTCAGGCTGCTCCCAAAGCTACAAAGAATAAGAGGGAGAAGGATTACAAGGAGAAGGAGGAGGAGTAGGCGGTGACAGAAAAAGACACTGAGAACTGCTCACTTGATATTAGCACTGGGCTCTCTTCTTTAAAGGTGCTTCTTAACTATGACCTCACATGACTCCCACAAATCACATGACCACAGAAGGCTGACCTCATCACTGAAATCTCTGTAATATTCCCTAATAGCTCCCTGCATGACAGGCCTACTAACATGATGACATTTAGGTGTGTGATGTGTGATTGACCCATATCTCTCCAATGGACTGATGCTTCTAGCAGAGCAGGAGAGTTGGCTTGCCAATCATCCAGTATCTTACAAGGGGACTCTCCAGAGAAACTTGTGAATGAGCACAAAAGTAACAACTGGGTGGTATGTGGGAGGGAGTCTGGATGGGTGGGTAATGGTTATATCAGTGTCTCTATGTTTATTCTTCACATGTGGGCAGTCTGCCCCTTCTGCCTCAGCCTACCAGATGCTGCTCAGCACAGGGCTCAAAGATCTTCTCATGGATTTCCTTAAAGAGATTCTTCACCTCCCTCACAGGACTCTTGCAGTTCAATCTGCTCCTTTGTTAGCCATCTTTTCTTCAGTTTTGACATGTGCACATTTTTTCTTCACCTGAATCCATTCTCTTAGGACCTGGTCATGGTAGTAACTGAACCAACAACAAAAAGTAGTGAGATCCATGCAGTCTCCTTGTGATGTCCCTTCCTCCAATACCACCAGTGCTGCAAAGTCGTGCGTCCTTAGACAGCCCAGGAATGGAACTCTCAGTATCTAAGCCAGCATCACTCAGAGGCATGCCAAATCCAGAGAATAATCAAATTACATAAATCAGACACTCATCACCTTTCAGGAAGATTCAAACTACTTCTGAAAACCCTGTTACCAAAAGGGATCCTGTGCCTCTGGGAACAGGGTGCGGTCTCCACCTGTGCTGTCTTTTCCTGGTATGAGGAAAGCATCTGCAGCTAGAGGGAAAGCATTATCTGAAGGAGGACAGAAGTCCCCAACCACAATAAGTCATATCTAAGGGACTTATGGAAAACAGTTCTGTGAAGCCCCTGTCAGGCCTAAGAATCCCTGGGCTGCCAGACATCCACGTCATGGTGCAAGCCACTTTTCTATCCAAGCACTCCTGACATTGGCTGGACAATGATGATAACCTCTTGTGTTTTTTCACAATTAGGAAAACTGAGCACAGAAGGCACAAGTCCAAGGGGCACAAGGTAGGATTCTTGCTAATAGGCAGTAAGGCTAGAACCAGAGCCTTCTCTTTGGTTCAGATCAAGAATGGAACAATCAGTTCCTCCCATGGGAAATTAGGCACTTACCTGAAGGATTCAGTCTCCTCAATCAGCACGTTGCATTTGTACAAGGCATCACTCATCTCCATGGGCAATTTCTGAAGGTCAGACATCACCTGATTGTGCTCCATATTGAGCATCTGAAACTCAAAATTCAGTCTGTGTTATGGTGTGACCCCAGAAGAAAAGATTGTCATGAGCACAAGCAGCATTGATGCCATGTGTCATAGATTATCTCAGTCCAATGGATGTCACAGCCAGGCACTTATTTGCTTGGATCTCCTGGTGCTTATTCAACTTCCTGTCCTGAAACCAGGCCAGAAGAGTCAGGATGTCTAAAAAGAGGAGCCAGGACTACATGAGGTCCCTCTGGGGGCCTAGAGTTGTAGATTAACTCAGTAAGAATTTCCCAGGAGTCCGTGTCACATATCTAGACAAAACAAAAACCTATGATGATATTTCTCCTATCTTCAGAAGAGAGATTCTAATTCTTATATGCGTATTGCTACACAGAGGACCCCAGCCCACAGTCAGCATTTCCAGGGAGCAGTCCCAAATTCAGGATGGCTTTATGAATTCCACAGGGTTTTCCAGTATCCCCTCAAGGTTAGCACAGTGTCCAGGAGGTGTGTTGCTCAACGTGGCCCTTCTAGGCATCAGAGGTGACATCACCTGGAAATTGTGAGAATGTAAATTCATCACCAGGACATACATACACACATAAACACACACACAAAGACTCTCCACAATCTCACATCACTTAGCCTCTGCCATAGGCCAACACCTGTCAAGACCTCTTAAAATATGTGTTTTGAGCTCACACTCTTGTCCCTATATCCAGAAAGTGATTCAGGCCACAGGATCTGCATTTCATCTGGAAGAAGCAGAACAGCCTGTGTTCCCATCTTACTGCTATGCAGGCTTCAAGGGTTGCATCTCAAATGCATTCAGGAAAATCAATTTAGGCATCATGTCCCCCCAGAATTTCAGCTTCCTGTTCCTCAGGAAACATGGAGTTGATAATATGGGGTCAAGATCGTCAGCAGAGCACTGGGAATGATGACTACCTATTGTTCAAATCCTTGTTTGTGTAATTAGCCAGGATACCACACAGCTCATTTCTTGTACACGTCATATGATGTAACTGAATGGTGAGTTTGTCCATCTTTTTCATCTGCTGCTCCTGTTTAGTGAAGGTGGAGAGTTGGAATAATGCCTCCTCAGCAGTCCTGCAGATAGATGAAGACAAATGAATTCTTTGTATTATTGAATGACATAAGACCAGGACCGTCCATGCTGAGTCCCAAGAATAAGCCCAAGGAAGAGAAAATGCTAATGATGGTGAAGCTTCCAAACATCAGGGCAGCTATCATTGAGCTCTATATCTGTTCCCAAGCATTGTGGAATTTCATGAGCATCACTCCCAATTGCAGTCCACATGACCTTGGAAGTCATAAGTGTTGTTCTTTTGCTGAAGCTATTGCCTATGAAACACAAACATGAGACTCAGCACCCATGTAGAGTGTATTGATAGAGGTGAGAGAAAAGGAGGTAGATGGTGGCCAAGCGAAAGCAGGGGAGAAAAAAGAGCAAGAGATAGAGAGGATAGAGATAGATAGGTAGAGAGAGAGAGAGAGAGAGAGAGAGAGAGAGAGAGAGGCATGCTTGGCATACTTACTCTAAAAAGGGAAACTTGCATATGTTTAACTGAGTCACTTGGCAACCAGGTAATGCTTGAGCAGCCATGTAAGTCATGATTAGAGTAGATAAGAAACTGCCATGAGCATTCTGCCCATCAACAAGGGTGTGGGTTCAGCTGGCTGCTGGTTCCCAAAATTCCCACCTCTTATTGTTATTAAAAAGATGAGGGTTGGGCATGGCAGGTTAGGGTATAAGGACATGGAGTTCTCAAGACTGCTTCCTGCTGACTTGGGGTGGTGATCTGGTGATCTTTGGGGAAACAAGAATGCTGGGGGGTGGGAGTGCTGCCACTTCCTGGTAGCTGGTTGTTTCATCGAAGTCCTGACTATATGGAACTCTGGCATATTTTTGAGACCTGGCAACATGTTAGCAGAACAGAAGACAAGGATAAGTTTAGAAAACAAAGTTTTTTTTTCTAGGTCCTGGTACTTGAGGGAAGAATTGTAAGATAAAGGAAGGGAGTTCTGGGACAAGGGAAAGGTTGAATATTCATTTGGAGTGAACCTGACCTGTTTGGATGGGTCTAATTCAGCTCCCAGAACTTACAAGAATCCTTTGAGTTTGTGAAAACATGAATATTATGACACATTTGCAGCATACTCATGCTAAAAATGATTTGGCTTAAATAATTAAGACATACAACTGGCATATTTTTAGCACAATGAAAAGCCCCTTAATTGTGAGTTTATAGTTACAGTTATGATCGTATTATGGCATAGTATGGTGTTTAGTACTGTCAGAATTGTTTGGCAGCTCATTATAACTTTATGATTAATGTTATGACTATAAACAGTAGCAACCTTAAAAGAATTGTTTGTGAAATCTCTTTTGTAATAGTTGGAGCTTTAGCAGCTGCTTTAAGCTAGCAAAGCTACCAGTCATCAAAAGCATCAGTGTTCTTGAGAAGGATAAAGTTTTACCTGAATGATTAGAGAGTAACAGAGACTTACTAGCTGGCAGCATGGACAGCCATCCCCAGGTCCTCCACAGTTGTTGAGGTTAAAGGCTTTGAGGACATCTGCCTTTGGCTGATGGCACAAGACCTGTGGATTAGGAGCTTTTGGAAGACTTTACCTACCGTTGGCACAAGCAACGTGGAGAAAGTCGATTCCACTGCCCTCTTGTCCATGGTCCGTAGAGCCCTTTGAAGCATTTGAGATGAAAGGCAGCATTTCTCAGTGCCTAGTGTTGCCACTTTTGTGGGTGGAGTTACTTCAGTGTGCACCAGTCTTCTTGGAGGAAATGGGTGGTGCCAGCAGCTGGCCTGTCTCTCTGTTATAAAAGTTTTTTAATGAAACATTTTAAATGTCATATTCTCTAGATCTCTGAGTATTTGAGACCTGTCTGACAGTTTAGTGTACCTTAGTATACAAAATTTGTCTTTAGTTACTTGCCTTAAACACATAGGTGGCTAGGAATTAATTAATCTGTCTGGAAAACTGGATCCAAGCTGAGAAGCTGTGAAGTGATGTTTTATTCAGAGCCCTCCAGCCTGACTGTAACTGGTTTTAACGAAGTAGTTTAGATGTAACACCCGTAAAAGACAAAGAGGTAGAGAAAAAGTCCCTTTGATAAAGGCTTAACCTTAATAAACAGCTAACAGGAAGGACTGGCTGGCATAAATATTTTGTTAGTTTGAAATAGACCTTTATAACTTTAAATGTTTACCATCATTTAAAGACACATAACAATTTAGAAATATTTGAGACTTAATACAGTTGAATTTAAGTTGTATAGAGTTAGCTTACATTTAGATATAAAATTAAATTTAAATCACATGTACAGATATATTAAATAGGCCTGGGTAAAAATGAGAAGAACCAGAGTGTGATGCTATGTGTAACAGAGTCGGTGAAAAAAAAGAGAAATTAAAGATAAAGAATAAAAGGCAAAAGGTAAATGAATTACAGGTTCTGTAGTTGGCAGGAGCTGGCTAGACTGTCCCTCTGCCTAGGCAGCTAGTGTAGCAAAGGGAAGGACCATGGGGGTAGAGGAGTTGAGGCTAGGCCACATACATGGTCAAGATGGCGGCTTCCATGAACACATTTCCAACAGCTGGCAGAAGTCATAAAGATTTGAGATATAATTTTGTTGGCATTTTTCTCTCCACGAGTGAGGCAGAAAGATTTGTGAAACTAACAGGACACCGGAGTTCAAGGGGTAAATCATCCAAAAAACCTCCGTATGTCTGAGAAATGTATGTACCAATCTAAGGCCAGTGCTAGGATATAAATTCCGAGAGACTCTCCGTGGGTCTGAGAAACGAATGCACCACTCAACATTAGCTGAGCTAGGGTATGAAACCTGAAAACCCCATTTGGGGGAAAAATGAAAAACTCTCAGGGTATCTTGAGTAGATGCTGCCTCAGCCCAGCCCACTGTGAGTCACTGGCATCTGCACAGAGAAAAAAATAAGTAGAACAGCAGAGAGGACAAATGAGAGTGAGACATTTGAACAGGCATATAAGATGCCTAACGGAACAGAACGCTTTTAGGTGGAGGGAGGTTCCTGCCCTGAAACAATCTGCATCTGTAGCAGGCAGGAGAGTTTTAGCTTGGTGGGAACAATGTAGAAACAAGTCTAGGGAAAGATTGTTTAGCAGAGAGGTAGAAAAAATTCCTTCCATCTACCTGTTCACTCACAGTAATTTTGGCCAATTTGAATTATTATCTAGGGGATATCTAGACCATTTTTCAGTACATTGGTAAATAAGTCTGGGTACTTTACCAATTAGCATTAAGTGAAATGGTTTTAAATTTTAAATTAGGCATCCCATTGGAGTGGTAGGGGTATTTCCTTGGTTATCTTATTCCCCATGGGTGAAGTGAGAATAGACCAGTCTTGGAACTCATCAGCTCAATAGTTTGGCTACATAAAAAGCAAGAATGGCAGAGAATGGCAGAGCATTATTTGAAGCACCTCAGCCCAAAAATGTTGCCAGGGCCAACAGAGGCCAGACGACTCAGAAGTCTGAGAGCATAGAGGCTTGAAGCCGGAATCAGATATACCACCCTGGGAGGACAGTATTTCATTCACCCATTTACCCGTGATTAATTTACCCGACTTTAAGGAAATGGGTTAAAAAAAAAAAAAAAAAAAAAGGCACCTTACTTAATTGAAGCTGGTATGGGATGTTATTTCCAGTTAATGGGTGAATGGAAGTGGTTCCGAATCAGGGTCCCCGAGTGTCTCTGGCTGACCGCCCACCAGCAGAGGGTCACCGAGTCCTCAAGGAGAACCTGACTGGGTTTTATCACCAATGTTGTTCTTTTGCTGTAGCTATTGCCTATGAAACACAAACACGATACTCAGCTCCCACTTGGAGTTCATTAATAGAGGGGGAGAGAAAGGGGGGTAGCTGGTGGCCAAACGAAAGCAGGAGAGAAAGAGAGAAAAAGAGAAGGGGGGGCAGAGCAATGGAGAGACAGAGCAAGAAAGAAAGACCTAGAGCACAAGAGAGAGATAGAGAGAGAGAGAGAGAGAGAGAGAGAGCAAGAGCAAGAGCAAGAGCAAAACAGAGGTGTGCTTGGCATGCCTGCTTTAAATGGGAAAATTGAGCACATGCAACTGAGTCCCCTGGAAGCCAGGTAAAGCTTGAGCAGCCAGGTAAGCTATGACATAGAGTAGATAATACATGGCCATGAGCATCCGGCCCATATCAGGGGGCAGAGTCAGCAGACTGCTGGCTCCCAACAATAAGCTCTCCTAGCCATATAGAAATGGAGTTTCAGCTCATATCTGATGTGATGCAGGTAAGTCCTGTTGTCCCTAGAGCTTAGCAGCACAAAGTCCTGATCACATTTGTCAAGGACAAAAGCTTCTGAATCTCTGAGACATTGGAGAATGGCCAGAGGAGTTGCCTCCTTTCCTATTGGCATATTACCATGGAAACTGTAGGAATCCAGTGAGGATGAAGTGCATCAATTCTCTATCAAGAGAGAGAGAGATCTCATTGGTAAATATGTTGTTTCTCCTACACTTTTTTGCCACTAGGACTAAAATGAAAGAGCTCACAGCAATGCAGCTGCAGACTACACAATTCATAGCTTTCCTAAACTAAATATCAGAAACCATCAACTCCAGGTGTTCTCTTTTTAAACCCAGAGAAGCAGGATAGGTGTATTGCTTCCCAAAGCTCCCAGAGGCTGAACTCCACCAACAGAAGGTCAGCTCAATCTACACACCTCCAAAAGCTCCCCATACCTATCCAGAAGTCACTGCACCTTCCCCTGAGCCATTTATTTCTCCAAGCTTTATCCAGAGACTGATGGTGAGCTTCCTTCTGCCTCTCTCTGATCTTTCCTTTTTCTTTATTCTCTCTCCCAATCAGCCTTCTCAGCCTTGACAGCTTGTCTATGGGCACAGAAAGAACAACCGACAGGCATTTGGTGTTGCCACAACACCTGTGACACCACAGACAATAACAAGGTCTCTCCAGGATGCATTAGAATATCTAGCAAAGGGTCTATGAGGATCACCTCCAGAAGCAGTAACTTACCTACAAACTAGCTCCTCTGCAATATACTGGAAGTCACACTTCTTTTCCCAGAGCTTTCCCAGAAACATAAAGGAAGACCTTCAGCACCTCCCTCTTACAAGGCCTGAGATCTCTGTCTGCACTATTAGACCAATTTCAATAATTCATGTATAGGAAGTTGAAGACTGTATTCCAAACACACCAGAGGAAATTATCCATCACTTCTTTAGGTCCATAATCAATAATGTGAGAAATTAAGTTTGCTAGGGAATTAGGTCAAGGCAATGATGAGAAATGATCAGTCCCCTCATATGAACAATGATATTGTTGAGAATCCACAAGGCATTACCATATATAAGTGTGTTGGGAGATTATGGGTGTCCTCTCAGAACAAAGAAAAGTCTGATAGTTAATTATGAAAATGTCCCAAATCCTGAGCAAAACACATCCCATCCAGTATAATGTTAGCAAATGTGTGATCAACTAGTGGCATGTCAGACTGGACATGCTAAAGACTGGGGCTCACCAGGTAGGCAATCAGGTTCAGACAAACACTCTCAGGAAGAGTAATGGTCCATTCCTGCATTGAAGTTTGAGGAAACATAAAAGGCTAGGGAGAGAACAGACACAGATATGTAAAGTCATTTTTTTTGAAAAATTAAATGATTCTCAGTAATGTGAAGAGTATGAATTATGTCACTGGTATGGGGCTTCACTTAAAGCTATAAAGGCCAGACTCATTAACAATGCACGTATCATTATCTAAAGTGCCATATCTAGTTTAAAAAACATTAACCTTTGGTGCAAGAGAAAGTCAGACAAATGGCAGGACAGAGCAGATCATTAGATCATTAAGTGTCTATGACATAAGGCTTTCACAGAGCCTTACTTCACACTCTTGAATTTAGACACTCCTGAAACAAAGAGGTAGCACTATGGTCAGCCTGGATAGCAAGTTCTCCAGAAATCTGGACTGTGAATTCAGAAGTGTATTTACCTAGACCCAGTCTGCAGCTGTAGCAGGCAGGAGAGTTTTAGCTTGGTGGGAACAGAACAGAAACAAGATTAGGGAAAGAGATTGTTTAGCAGAGAGGTAGACAAAATTCCTTCCATCTACCTGTTTACTCACAGTAATTTTGGCCAATTTGAATTAGTATCTAGGGGATATCTAGACTATTTTTCAGTACATTGGTAAATAACTCTGGGTACTTTACCAATTGGCATTAAGTGAAATGTTTTTAAATTTTAAATTAGGCATCCCATTGGAGTGGTAGGGGTATTTCCTTGGTTATCTTATTCTCCATGGGTGAAGTGAGAATTGACCAATCAGTCTTGGAACTCATCAGCTCAAGAGTGTGGCTACATAAAAAGCAAGAATGGCAGAGAATGGCAGAGCATTATTTGAAGCTCCTCAGCCCAAAAATGTTGCCAGGGCCAACAGAGGCCAGACGACTCAGCAGTCTGAGAGCAGAGAGGCTTGAAGCCAGGAAACAGATATACCACACATTGACCCATTTACCCGTGAGGAATTTACCCGACCCTAAGAAAAAATGAGTGCTGTAGGGCACACAATGTCCTTTCTAAGGTTATATCACACTGTCAGGCCCTGCTAGACAAGTTTAGGTATCTCAGTAATACCTAAGTCTAGAAGTCAAGGGACAGTGCCTTCTCTACACATTGATTCATCTCTATCAGATTGGACACACGATAGCTTTCCAGGAAGTGTCTGACAGGTGAGACTTTGTCCAAGATGATTCTGCAAGAGCAGACTTGAGTCTCTATTTGTGAAAGTCTCCCACCTTGTTTAAAAAGGTAGATGTCTCATTTTCAGCAGGCTTCTATGTCTCCATACAAAAGAGAACATAGACAGGCTTATTCACAGCTTAAGAGGCTATACCTTAACTTCACAGTCCTCAATCATGTGCTTTGAAAAAACCAAATAAAATTGCTACTATCACAATCACTCAGGTGGTATATGAATGTCAAACTCATTTGCTTGATGCTTCAGACTCATACATTAATGGGGAAGCCATTGCAGGGGCAGAAAATAGTTACCAGGTTCTCATCATTCAGGAAGGACACCCAGAGTTGGCAGGATGGGAACATTGTCTGCCCAGGTCCACTGGCTCTAACAGCAATCACGCTGATCTGTGTACAATCAAAATTTAGAACTCTGAATCATTTGTGGTCACTGGAAGACAGCAGGACTTGGTGGCTCCTGCCTTGCTAGTGGCTGTGTTGTACTGTATGAGAATCTCAGGCTTATCCAGGGCACTCTGTTTTCACAACTTTTAATGGTACACACCCTAAAGGACTGCAGTGGGGGTGAAGTGCAGTGATGGTATTAAATCTCATTAGTTCCGGTGTTCCTCCTTCCCACTCTAAACGAAAACTAGAGTGTCCCCAACAAGGCAGCTGTAGTCCTGTGATTCTTGTTTCTGCCAAACTAAACTTAATGAATCCTTGATATGTGGGTGCTCATAGGATTCCAAAAAACAGTATAGATGTATTGGTCTCCAGAAGATCCTAGTTCCTGAGCACTAGCCCTAGTAGCCTCTAGGCCACAACATCAAAAGTTTCAGCAGCCCTTTCCCTGAACTCACTTCTTCCCTTCCAGGACCACATATTTCTCCCTCTTTTCCAATGAGACCTAGGGCCTTCTTCCTTCTTCTCTCTGCTTTTGCCATTCTGTCCTCTTGGTCTCCCAAGTAGACTACTCAGTCTTGACAACATGTCTATAGGTAAACCTTACAGGCACTGAAGAAATGTCCTTTGGGCAGTTGAGGTTGCCACAACATATTGACATCATGGGATTCCATGAGCTCTCCATGATACAACAGAATGTCCAAAGAAGGGACTGCTGATGACATGATGCACAGCCTTTACCTCCTTGCTAATTAATTCTCCCTGAAATGACCAGAAGTTGAGACCTCTTTTCCAGGAGTCTCTCTTGTGATATAGGGGAAGCCATTCAACACCTTTTCCTTTCAAAGCTAAAGATCAATCTGTGCTTCATTACAATCCTTCCACTACTTCACCTACAGGGATTTGAACACACACTTACCAAACACAGTCAAAAATTGGTTCTTCCCAAACTTAATATCCATAACCAATACTATGAGAAATAATACATATCGAGGAATTAGGACAGCATGATGTGGATGAGAATTGTTGAGTCCTCTGAAGTGAACAAACACCTGTAGAATGTTAAGGGAAGGTGTCCATTGGGAATCTATTACTGAGCTCAACTCTTATGAGACCCAAAATGTTCTATTATGTCCTCTCTATGTGCTTGGTGCATTAGTCAGGATTCTTTAGAGTAACAGAAGTTATTAAATGAGTGTCTCTATACATTGAAAGGGTATTTTTAGAATAATTACGGATGGAGGATATATATTTCTCTTATTGGTTGATGAATAAAACACTGTATGGCCAATGGAGACAGGAAGACAGGCAAAGTTAGGAATCAAGGAGAATTCTGCAAAAGGTGGGCAGAGAGGTGTCATGAAAGATGCCATGTAGAGATCAGGATGATACAATATGCCAAGTATTCTGTGGCAAGATAAGTCATCATTCTCATTGTAGGGGAAGGCATTTAAAGTAACTTCTCCACTATCGATAACTTTCTAAGAAAAAACATTTCATTAGGATTTAGAGTTTCTCTGAGGGTCAAAAGGCAGGATTTGGAGGTAGGAGCACCTGGAAACAAATCATACTCAAGAGCTCATTCCCTGACACTACCATTTTGAGCATGAGCACTGCAGTGAATGTCAGCAATAATACTGACAGTTGACAATGTGTTTGGTATTGCTTTAGATTTCAATATCTGTGGCTCTGTAAATGGGTTAGAGACTTCCCCAAATCAAACAGAACGTCTTGTTCATGTCTTTAGAATGTAAGCTCAGGTATGCAGTTCATGACTCAGGCTTGTATTTGGGGCCTAAATTCTATTAAGAGGTAGGGCTTTTGATGCTAAGTCCTCCACCAAAACACTGCCAGGATTGTCAAAGGCTACTGGAGCTTTTTTCAGGAAGTGGTACGTCATGTTCTCATACTCATTGAATTTTAAGAAGTCCTTAATTTCTTTCTTTCTTTATTCTTTGACCCAGGTTGCTGCAATTGCACATCATTCAATTTCCATGAGTTTGTAGGGTTTCTGCCATTTGTGTCGTTGTTGAATTCCAATTTTAAAGCATGATGGTCTGATAAGATACAGGGGACAATTCCAACTCTCTTGTATCCGTTGAGGTTTGTTATGCCACCAAATAGGTGGTTGATTTTAGAGGATATTCCATGTAGAGCAGAGAAGAAGGTATATTTTTCGTATTCAGATGGAAAGTTCTATACATGCCTGTTAAACCCAGTTGAGACATACGTTCTGTTAGTTCTTTTGTGTCTTTGTTGAGTTTCTGATTGGTGGTCCTGCCTAGTGGTGAGAGTAGTGTGTTGAAGTCTCCCACTACAAGTATGGGAGGTTTTATGGGAGGTTTGTGTTTTAGTAGCATTTCTTTTACAAATGTAGGTGCATTTGTTCAGAATTGAGATTTTGTGGTGATGGATTTCTCATGCAATGAATAAGAAATGTCCATCTTGGGTTAAGGCTTAACAAACAATTGAAAACCTATATAATACAAATTTTTGCCTCTAAATCAAGAAATTAAAGAAGACACCAACAAATGGAAAAATCTCCCATGCTCTTGGATAGGTAGGATACATATAGTAACAATGACAATCTTGCCAAATGCAATCTACAGATTCAATACAATCCCCATGAAAATCCCACCACAATTCTTCACTGACCTTGAAAGGATAATAATCAACTTTATATGGAAAAACAAAAGACCCAGGATAGCCAAAATAACCATGTACAATAAAGGAACTTCAGGTGGCATCATCATCCCAGACTTTAAGTTCTACAATAGAGCTATAGTCCTTGGTATTGGCAAAAAACAAAACAAAAAAAAAAACCCAAAAACAAAACAAAAAACAACAACAACAACAAAAAAAAAAGATAGAAGAATGGAATCCAATAAAATATGCTGATATTAACACTGGCAACTTGAATATATGATTTTTGACAAAAAAGGTATAATTATACAATGGAGAAAAAAACTTCAACAAATGGTGCTGGCACAACTGGATGATGGTGTGTAGAAGAGTGGAGATAGACCCATGTCTATCACCATGTACAAAAATTAAGTCCTACTGGATCAAAGACCTCAACATAAACAAACACACACTGAACCTCTTAGAAGAGAAAGTGGGAGGTACCTTTGAACAAATTGGCAAAAGTGACAACTTACTGAACATAACACCAGTAGCATAGACACTGAGATTAACAAAGTGGACTTCCTGAAACAGACAGCTTCTGTTAGGGAAAGGACACGTTCCACAAGACCAAAAGTCAGCCCACAGGCTGGGAATAGTTCTCCACCAACCCACTAGCTGACAGAAGGCTTTTGTCCAAAATACACAAGGAATTTAAAAAACTGATCACCCAAACAACGAATAACCCTATTGAAATGTAGGGGGACAGAACTGAATTGAGAATTCACAATAGGGGAAAGCAAAATGGCTAAAAGACACTTAATAATGTGATCAACATCCTTAGCCATCAGAGAAATTCAAATCAAAACAACTCTGAGATACTATCTTACTCCTGTCAGAATGGCTAAAATTAGAAACACCAATGACATTTTCCGCTAGAGAGAATGTAGAGAAAGGGGAAAACTCCTGACAGCTGGTGAGAGTGAAAACTTGTACAGCCACTTTGCAGATCATTATGGAGGTTCCTTAGGAAAATGGGAATCAGTCTAGCACAGAACGCTGCAATTACACTCTTACGCATATATCCAAATGATACATTTCCATGCAACAAATCCATCTGTTCAACTATATTTATAAAAACATTATTTGTAATAGAATAGTATTCATCAGAAAAAAAAAACAATGGAATCTTGAAATTTGCAGGCAATGGGATAGAACTTGAAGAAAACATACTGTGTGAGGAAATCAAGCTCTAAAAGAGGAACATGGTATGTACTCACTCATATATGGATTTCAGACATAAAATAAAGGATTACCAGCATATAGTTCTCACCACCAGAGAAACTAGGATATAAGGAGGAACCTAAGAGATTCATACAAGGTCCCTCACAGAAGGGGAAAGGAACAGGATATCCTGAGCATATTGGGAGTGTGTGCACAGTGAGTGGAATGGGAGTTAGGATAAAGAGTAGGGGAGGTGAGGAGAACATGAGGGACCTGGAAGATTGAGTCAGGGGAGGAATAGACAAGAGCAAAGAAAGGACACCAAAATAAAGGGAGCCATTAGAGGTTTGAAGAGAAAACTGACTCTACAGAAATGTCTAGAGACCTACATGGATGACACCATCTAACAATCTGAGCAACAGCGGAGAGCCTACCTTAAATTCCCTTCCAGGATAATGATATTGATAACTTCCAAGCTAAACACTGAGCCAAACTCTTGGAATCCAGTTGCAGAGAGGGAGGAGAGATAAGAAGATGGGTCAAGGCGGCCAGGCTTCAGAAACACAGACAGACAGCTGATCTGAACAAAGAGGAACTCATGGACCACGAGACTTATTGCTGGGAAAGCAGCATTGGACTGACTCAGAGCCCCCAGGGCATGGGTTTCAGTTAGAAGCCCTGGGCAGTCTAAGTTATCTCTGACAGTGAAACCAAGTTTTTTCCCTGGTGCACAAAAAGACTTTGGGAGCACATTCCCCATGGAGGGATACTCCCTTAGACTGGAGGAAGGAAAGAAGGCCCAGAGCCTACTCCAAATGACTTGACAGATTTTGATGATCCCTGCTGGAAGGCATCACCCCTCCCTGTGTAGTCAGGGGGGGAATGAGCCTGGAGGGGGGTCTGGGGGGCATGGGAGGGAGAGAGGGAAAGGGAACTGGGCTCGAAATGTAAAATAAGAAAAAATTACATATATATGTTTATATATGTATGTTATTTCTCAGGTGACTTCTGTGTTTATACCTGATGCTGTATGGAAAGAAAAACAGAAGGAGATAGCCCAGGATTTTCACATTTCTTTAGGAAAATTTTTAAATGAATTTATTGCTCAAGAATACTTATAGCAATATCGCTATTTCTTACTAAGTTGGTGCTTGTGACCAACTCATGACAGCAAGTCTAAAGAGTATCATATATTAGGAATAGCTAAAATCATAACAGCGTGGATACAGAATGGATACTGACTTCATTATAAAGTGTGTATCCGTGAACTATGTTATGTACTCTATGTTCAAGGCCACCAATCACTTGTATATCCTGGCCATCAGGGAACTAACTATGTCACCCATGCTGCATTGAACTTGCAGAGATTCACCTGTACATGTGATCTCTGGGTATATAGGAGTGTGACACCAGACCTGAATAAAGAGCATGGAGTCAAGTGTGAAGAAAGGCAAATTGCTTTTTTATTCAAAAAACACATTTTTATCAAAGAGGCTTCAAAATGGCAATCAATAAAAATGAATGAATAGTCTTAACAAATCATGAAAAACAATAAGAAGAAAAAAAACATCTAAATAACAAAACTATAACAAAAACACAAAAATGTAAAGCAAAAACTAAAGGAAAAATTGAGCTGCACAGCATTCTCTTACAAATTATGAAAAACCATAACAGGAACAAGAAAATATCAAAATAGCAAAACTATACCAAAAAAGCAAAAACTAAAGGAATAATTGAGATGAGCAGCATTCCTTTGCTACTGTTTGAAAGGCACAGATCTGCAGCCTGTGATTGGACTTATAAAGAAGTCAACAATGTTAATAGGGCTTTCAAGCTGAGTGTATCAATTCCACTCTTGCATCTCAGGTGTTCAGTACTTGGTGTGGATGTAGCTCTGCAGGTGGCTCTTGCTGTAGCATCTCCTTCTGTAAGTGGCTCTCATCCTGGGCTGTGTCTTGTTCCAGCTCAGGCTGCAGTTGTGTTGACCTGGAAATGAAAAGTAGTTAAGACTCAGGCCAGGTGGGAAACTGCTGTGTCAGCTGTCAAACCTTCCTCCACTTCAGCTCTTCTGGACAGTCAAAACTGAACTTTTGACAGATGTTATTGGTGGAACCCCCAAAGAATAAGGATCACAGAGTAGGTGGATATGTAACTTTTCCAAACCTAAACACGTCATGACTTAAACTAAGCACTGTGTGTTTTACTTTCTACTAAAATGAATAGGAACTTCTACAGTTCAGGCATATCATTGTGTAAATAGCAACAGTATATTAATACGATAGTCCGTGGTATATGAGTAATATACAAGTTACAGATGACAGGAATTGATTGACAACATTATTTTATACATATACACACTATAGCCCTGCATCATGGAAATCAGAACAAGGTCTTTAACATATCTTAATTATCATATCCAGTAAGCACCTTGAAAACAAACAGCACACAAGATATATCCTGTCATGTTAGAGAAGTAATTCCTGAGATGTGTTCCTATGAACCCTAGCCCAGGCAGGGACCAAACAGAAACTTGTGGTGGTCTTAGTACCAGATCTGAGAATCAACATCCAGACTCCCTTTGCAAGACAGTGAGAGAACAGTAAAAAGAACTCTCTGATATTGACTATAGCTGAGGCACCAGCGCATTTCAACCTGGAAAGTCCTTTTGACACTCTACCAAGAGAACAATCTACACAGGACGACAGAGCAATGTGCAAAGTTGAGTAACTCTTCTCTATAGGGGAGGTTTCAAAATGAATTCATCATGCCTGGTGATGCACACACTCACTCCTAAAGCTGAGGAGGCTGAGAAATACAAATCACTGCCATTACAACAAACTACTGCTCAGAACATGGAGAGGTAAGAAGGCAGGAAGGGAGACTCAATTCTACAGACAAAATGAAATCAAACATTTTTTTTTCTGTATGAATGCTCTTATCTGAGGTTGACTTTCCATGGTAGTGGCTTACACCCATCCATGTGATAGTAAGCCCTTATAGGATACAGATCCTAGGTACAGGAAAAACTATAGGTTCTACATGTTCTCTCCACTCAGGTCTCTTACCTCATCTGGGAGTCATCAACGTGATGTTGCAGCTTTTCTGACAGTTCCTTTGTCTGAATCACCATATCCTTCTGCTTCAGTAGGACCTCAAGTCTTTCCTCCAATCTTTTAAGCTCCTGTTTAGTAGACTATTGTGTTGTTAAGAAGAGTTACTTACAGTCATACAAACTTAAACACATACAAATGATCCCAAGAGCTTGTTGGTCAGCATGGCTAGTAAAAGAATCATCATTCATGGAAGTAGGAACTCCTAATTCAATAGGGAGGCTGGCATGAATTCCACTGGAGTCCTCAAAGCAATGCATACATGCATCATGTACCACACCATCCACAGGATTATACTACACAAACATATACAGTCTTGCCATATCACCACTGCTCTCACTTACTCTATCTATCTATCTATCTATCTATCTATCTGAGAAAAAGTAGGAGAAATAGGAGAAAAGAGAGCTAGCAGAAAGAAATATCATGACAAGTTGGCTGTTGAGTTTAGACAAACCATACCAACACTTTTAGAATAGTTTCTCAACTCAGCTGTTGTCAGTCCATGGGTATTAATCATTCTATAGAAATCTATGTACATTTTCTTGGCAAGATTATATTGAGATAATGAGAGAATTTTCCCCAAAAGGTCCAAATCCCAACCTTCCAACATGAGCCTCTTTAAAGCTCCCAGATGAAAACCCAATCAATCCCATACTATACTGGCCTACATTGGAGAAATATCCAGCACCACTTATGGAAAACAGGGCTGATCACTACTACTGAGACTTCTGTCACTTTGAAGCAAGAGCTTGGCAAAGTGGAGAGAACACATTAGGAAGCAGAAAGATAGAAGAAAGCCACATGCCACCCAAATCATTGACTTTGAAAGGCACACATTTTTATCTTGCATGAGGTTCTCCTCCTTGTAAACTGCTTCTCACTGTGATATTATAATATCCTTGCCAAGCAAATGATCCCCATGGTCCAGAAATCACCCAATCAGAACTCTGTGCTTAGAATCCTAACTATCCTGGGGCTGTGATGGATTATGCCATTAAACCTAGCATCTGGAGGCAGGGGCAGGCAGATATCTGTGAACTTGAGGGCAGCCTGGTTTACGAAGTGAGTTCCAAAACAGACAGACTAACCCTGTCTTGAAGAAGAAGAAGAAGAAGAAGAAGAAGAAGAAGAAGAAGAAGAAGAAGAAGAAGAAGAAGAAGAAGAAGAAGAATCCTAACTATCATAATGACAAGGACATGTGTGTTATGTTACTGACCTATCTTCTTCACTTAACTGAGACTTCATGCAGAGCTACAGAAATGGTTTGCCTGTAATTCTTTTTAATAAGAGGCTGACTTCTCTGAAGTAATTGTATATAAAAACTGAATTGAATACGTGGATGTCATGAATAGGTGCCTTGCAAGGAGCATGGATGAATAGCAGAATGTGTGAAAGTACAGGCAGTCCAATGTCCAAATCGTGCCAAGCTTCACCTGTACCATCATCCTATCCCCTACCTGTTGTTGCTGGAGTTTTAGGTCACTGATCTCTTCTTGGTTTGTACAGATCAAGTTCAAGTCCTCCAAGTGGTGTTTCAGCAGCACCCACTCCTCTTGTAGTTCCTTATTTTCCTGCTTCAGCATGTCTATTTTCCTTTCAGCTGAGCCTTTTCCATCAGGAGTCGGCTGTGCAGATCGCTGGAGACACACACTGAATAATAAGATCCTGCCAGCTTCCTCCTGCCACCTGTGACTCTAGGAACTACCTGCTCAAATGGACTAATGTTTCCAGATAGACATAGCCTGATTCTGATACAGCCATGGCAATTACACTCAGGAGGTTAAAATGGGAGATGATCTACTTCTTCAAATAATCAAACTACTAAGGAACACCCCTATACCCAAAAAGGATCCAAGTCCTTTCAATAGAAAGTGGATTCCCCTCACTGTCCTTAACACACCGTGGTAAGGGGAAATATCAGGAAGTCTTGGGCAAATACCCTCCAAGAGAGGACAAAAGACCCAAGATGAATACATATACCTTCCACATCCTGCAGAAATCTAAAGCCTGGGTCTTAGCTGCAGAAGCCCTGGGCTAACTGACTTTCCATTTACAGTGCAAATAACTGCTCTTTTTTTTTTTTTTTTATAACACAGTAAAATCTCCATCCCCTAAAACCCAAGGCCTTCCCATTTTTTAAATTAATTTATTTTTATTTTACATATCTATCCCTGTTCCCTCTCTCCCTCCCTCTTTCCTTATCACCCACCTCTCATGTCCACCAACCACCCTCCCCTCCCATCCCCCCCAATCCTCATGTAGGGTGATGCCCTCCAGGAGGGGGTCATATAAATCTTTCAAGTCATTTGGAGTTGGGAATAGGACTTCTCTCCTGTCTCTAGGTTAAGAGAATATCCCTTCATGGGGGATGTAACCCCAAAGTCCTTTTGTGCACCAGGAATACATCCTAGTTCCACTGTCTGAGGTCCCTTAGACTGCTCAAGCCTTCTAGCTGAGACCCATATTCAGGGGGTCTGAGTCAGTCCCATGCTGAATTCCCAGCTGTAAGACATGGGGCCCATTATCTCCTCCTTGTTCAAGTCAGCTGACTCTATGGGTTTCTGCAGCCTGGGCTTGTCCTGCCACTCTGCATCTATATTCCAGTTTGGCACATTGTTTCCTTATGGGTGTCTACTTCAGTTTCCATCAGCTACTAGATGAGGGCTCCATGATGGTGGATAAGTTAATCGTTGATCTCATTATCAGGGAAGGGCATTTATGGTTGCCTTTGCACTGCTGTTCAAATTATTAGTTGGGGTCAGAAATAGTGGATACATCAAGAGAGCAAGCCCTCAGGCTGAGTATGGGGCTGTGCACTCTGCATTAGACAACAAAGTACTGTGATTCACAGTGAGATTCTTTCTCATCAGGAAAAAGAAAGGACTCTGGAAAAACAAAATAATAGCTGTAGACATGCCTCAGGATGTGGAATGATTACATAGCTTGTACAAGCCCTGGGTTCACTGAATAAGACCTTCATTTCAGACCTTGGTAAACCCAATTTTGAAGTGGAAGCAGTATGTTCTCATCTCAAGGTGAACCTGCTAAGCCAGTGTAAGGAAAGCTTTGGAGACATGAGACCCTCACTCAAAAAATAAAAGAGCAACCAACCCTATCTAAAAGGAACTCACCTTCCAGTTCTTTCTAATGAAAAGCACTTGACATTCCCATTCCACTCTTTCATCTTATGGAGGAGGAGAAGAATGTGAGGTGATGATCTTTCTGATCTAAGGACATTCCTTTTTTCTTTCCTCAGGTCCTCAGAGAGACCATTTGTATGTAGTAGTCTGTAGTATCCAATGCTGTTAGCATAGAACTGTGCCTATAAAAATACTGACTTCCCTTGTGCTGTCACAGTATGAAGTATCGGGGTCTCTGGCCAAACCCCACTGATCCCATCAAGGGGTAGACAGAAACCATGAGAAATGCTACAGTTCCTTCACCAATGATTAATTCAAGATGACCCATTCCAATCCTGGTTTGCTATTGGCTATGGCTGACACCCCTTTATTTAGCATCCATTTCAGGGAATAATTGATGGACATTCCTCTCAAATGAGTAGCAGGTACACTGCCCAAGGCCCAGCTGAAACAGAACTGGATGTAGATGTGCTGCTGTGAATAAGAGCTAACCTGACCAGGATCTCTGCCCTTAAAGGACTTTAGAGGGACCACTCCTCTTTTTCCTCAGGTCTGTTAATAATGCTGTACAGTTTTCACTTGTGAGTTAAAGGTTAGAGAGCCTTCAAAAAAAGTGATCATAATACTAGGAAATTAGAGGTTTCTATGTTGTGTTCTTTTAAGGCAGTTAAAGTCAAATAGACAGTGACTAGCCAGTGACTATCCAGGGCCTACCCATCTCACTCTGGCCTTCATATTTTAGATGCTTTTCCAGAAATATTTTGAAGTTGATTTTCTTGGTACTACTTCTTTTGGTTCAAAGTCAAATCACACACACACAAACACACACACAAACAAACCAAAAAAAATAATAATAACAATAAACAAAAACCAAAAACCAAAAACATACATATCTTAGAGGGAACAAATAAATAAGAGTAATATATATTTACATGAATAAGTCAGTAAAAAATGTAGACTACTGAAGATTGAGATCCAGGACTGGCTCCTTTGCAGGGACAAAGCGAGAGGGAATTGGTATAGAGCAGTCTGTGCAGCCAACTTTACCATGAAATTTGGGGAACAAGCAGACTCCAATTTCTCCATCTAAGGAGCTCCTGCTGAGTGCATGTACTTTGTCTGAAACAGTGCACCATAAAAGTCAACCATGCCTCTGTCCAAGGGAGCATAGTCCTTCATTTTTATAAAGTTTCATGATAATTTTTAAATTTATATTTAAAACAAGCTTGTTTTACACATCAATCCCAGTTCTTGCACCCTCCCCTCCTCCTCTGTTTCCCCAATCACCCACCCCCATCCCATTCTCTTTCTGCCCAATCACCCACTCACATCCCATTCCCTTCCTATTCCCCAGGGAGGATGAGGCCACCATGGGAAGTCTTCAAAATCTGTCATATCATTTGGAGACACCCCATGTGTCTAGGCTGAGAAAGTATTTATCTATGTGGAATGGGCTCTTAAAGTCCATTCCTATACTAGGGACAAATACTGACTTCTATCAAAGGCCCCATAGACTGTCCAGTCCTCCTAACTAAAACCCACATGGCGGTGGGGTGTCTGGGTCATTCTATGCTGATTCCCCAGCTATCTGTCTGGGGTCCATTAGTTCCCCCTTATTCAGGTCATCTGTTTCTGTGCGTTCTCTAGCCTGGTCTTTACCCCTTTCTTGATTACTACTCCCTCTGTACATAGATTGCAGGAGTTAAGCTCAGTATTTATTTATCTGTGGGTGTCTGCTTCTACTTACATCAGATACTGGATAAAGGATCTAGGATAGCATGTATGGTAGTCATCAATATCATTATCAGGAAAGGAAATTTAAGGTAGCCTCTCCAATATTGTTCAGATTGTTAGTGAGTATCATCATGGTAGATCTTTGGACATTTCCCAAATGCCTGGTATCTCTTTAAATCTATGATAGCTCTGTTTTTGATGGTGTGTCTTTACATGCTCTCCTCTATTCTTCCCTGACTCCCTCATTCTCCCCCCTCTCCCCTCCTCTTCTTACTTTCTCTTTCTTCCAACTCTCTTTCCCTTCCTCTTTTCCTAGCAGTTTGCTCAGGAGATCTTTTTACTTTCCCCATCTCCCTGGGATAATGCATGTCTTACTTCGGGTCCTCTTTATTTCCTACATATTCTGGCAGTGTGGGTAGAAGACTGGTAATCCTTTACTCTTTGTCTAAAATCCATACCTGAGTGAGTACATACCTTGTTTGTATTTTTGTAACTGGGTTGCTTCATTCAAGATGGTTTCTTTTAGTTCTATCCATTGGCCTACACATTTCAAGAATCCATTGTTTTATTTCCCTTTAGAGATACTCCATTCTATAAATGTACCACATTTTCTCCATTCCTTCTTCAGTTGAGGAGCATTCAGGTTGCTTCCAGTTTCAGGCTGTTACAAATAATGCTGAGATACAATATCCTTCTATTCAGCAAGAGGCAGCAGAAGGAGCTAAGGTCAGGAATGGTGAATTCCTACAATTAACATTGTTAAAATAGGGATGTGGAATTCATTTGTATTATAAACTGGGGCTTCCTGTGTCATGTTGGATTTCTGTTGGCCTTGTGCAATTACTTGATGTTCATTGGAATTCCCATTATGATGCAAGCAGACATACAAGACATCAATCAGCATCAATGACAGAAAGCTGAATTCTAAGAATAGGGGGGATATCAATGATTCAGAATTTCAGACTAGGGTTCTGAGGACCAGCTCTACTCAGTATCACCTGGCTGAACTTTCTTTCCCATGCATACTACGGGGACATCCGAGGAGCACTGTCCCTGGAATGGTTGTGTCTGCTTTCAGCCAAAAACTCAATAGAAGTCAATTAAGGTCAGCTTTCTGCAACTGGAGTACAAAGCAAGATAGCCTTTGAGAGTCTGCTTAGGACTCAGGAATCATACACATGATTGAGAGATGGTGAGTTTACCACCTGACCTCCTAAGCTTCCTGACCTGTAGAAAAGATGACAACAGTGATGGAAGCACGGGGTCATGTACAAAATTGTCCTCATCAGACCCATTGGAGGCAGGCTGCAACTAATTTCCAGAATGGATGGGAATGCCTTCCTCTCCTGGCTCGCACTATCTCCATAATCCCTATCCTCTATCTTGCTTTCTCAGTCTACTTCTCTCCTTCATTCTGTCCCTGCCTCTTCACTCTGGCCCTTCCTCTCGTTTTCACTCTGGTTTTAGGAGACAGGGTTCTCTATGTAGTCCAAACTCTCCTGGAACTATCTGTATAGACAGGGATCACCTGGAAATCAGAGATCTGCCCATTACTAAACACTCTTCCTCCTGAGTTCTGGGGTTAAAGTTTTGTGAAATCACCAACAAGGTGTAATTCATGTCTTAAGGCCTTTTTCAAAGGCTCTGACTCTACAGGGACAAGCAGGAGGTACATGCATTCTATGTTGACGCCAAAGAAAACTCCAGAACAGAGAACAAAAATGCCAAACTAATCCAACAATAATGACATCCCTTGTTGGCCTAGAATGCCCCATGCATACAGCCAGGGAACATTTCCAAGTAAGGTGTGAGATAGAGACTGTGCCTAGGCTGTAAATGTATGGTTAGTGTGTTCTTGGCTTCAAACAGCTATATTGTGGTTTGTGCAGGGGCTTCTCCCATTCTAACCTTGCCTATTTTTCTTTCACTTCACCTTGATGTGGTTCTAAAGACAGGGTTCACTGTCTATATGTGATTGACTTGGAATTTATTATAGAAAACAAGCTGTCATTCAACTCAAGAGAGATCTGCTTGCTTCTACCTATTGAGGCCTTGGATTAAAAGTAGGAATCATCATGAATGGATTTCCCATCACCTTTCTCCATCCCCCCAACTTCAATCTGTGTCTCCACTTCCTCTGACATACTTTACACTTAAAATGTTGCTCAGCACCTCAATTGGAGTCTGGACCCCAGACCTCCCTACTGCTAAACCTGGTGGCACTTCCACTGTCTACATCCTCTCAATCATAGACAACATGTATGCTGTTTGTCAGTGTGGCCAAGTACAGCACCAAGAACTAAAAGGTTTCTACATGCTCATGGTCATTTTTTGTTATTGTAAGTAAAAAAAAAAAAAATGTGGCTAACTCAATTAAAAGTAGATCACATTAGGCTTTTGATGATCTCCCACGGGAGGTCTCACCTTACTGAAGAGTGGTTGGAAAATATGATGGTGGTTTTCTGGGCAGATGGGAGGATGGGATGCAGAGGGAGCTGTGGTTGGTATATAAAATAAGATTGTAGGACACTTGTCTATCCACTACAGACCACCCTGAGTCCCTGCTTGCCTGTTCTTTCACCCCAATCCTGGGCTTCTGCTGGAAAAGCACCCTGAATTTCCTCCACCTACCTGATCTTTGACCCTCAATATCGGGCCTTCGAGGACCACACTGAAACCTGCTGCTTGATCTTTCACCCCCATTGCTGCCTCTGCCAGAGCACCAGGCCGCAGTTGGAGGTAGGTCTGTTTGAATCCCCCCCCACACACACACACACTTCCATGGGAACTCCCTGGGTTAGCCTCGAATCTCTCTCCTCCCTATATCCTGTCACCAGGGAGAACACTCCTAGTACTCTTATCCACTAACTACCCCATCCAGAACTTGCCTTCTCCATGCACTGTAATCTACTGAATCCACTACTCCAATGCTCTGGTTGAGCACTGGGCCAGAGTGTGGGTCCAACAACCCCTCAAACTCAGGTGAACTTCCTGGATCTGCTCTGACACACTAGAGACACCTACCCACAAAAGACCACCCTGAGCCCCCTTGTGCCTGACCTTGACCCTATCACCTGTTATCTGCAGGAAGAGCAACTTCCTAGACAGGTTGGCCCACCCAGAACTACAGACATCGAACCCCTGACCCATCTACACCCACCGGGAAAGTAATGTAGGGAAAAAAATAGCCTCCAAATGCACCCACTGGAAGAAGTAAAGGAATGACAGCAATAGAAGAAAACACCTAACAATGGAAAGGCAAACATGACACCACAAGAATTTAAGGACTGTACAACAACTAGACCTGAACACACCAAAACTGATGAGATAGAAGAGAAAGACTTAAAAATGACATCATCAAAATGATAGAGGCCATCAAAGATGATATGACAAAAATCCCATAGAATATAGAAGAAAAAACAAACAAAAAAATATTGGAAGAAATGAACAAATCTCTTAAAGGAAGTAAGGAAAGCCAAGAAACAACAATCAGTCAGGTGAAGGAAATAATTCCAGACTAAAACACTGAAATAGAGACAATGAAACAATCACAAACTAGGAAATGCTGGAAATAGAAACACTGGGCAAAAGTTCAGGAACTACAGATGCAAGCATACACAACGGAATAAAAGAAATCTACGAAAGGGTCTCAGGCACTGAAAATAAACTAAATGAAATACATTCATTGGCCAAAGAAAATTTTAAATCCAAGAAATCCTTAACACAAAACATCCAGGAATTGTGGGACACCATATAAAAGACAAAACTAAGAATAATAAGCATAGAAGAGGTGAAGAGGCTGAGCTCAAAGGTAGAGAAAACATATTCAACAAAATCATTGAAGGAAACTTTCTTAACTCAAAGGACATGCCTGTCAAAGTACAAGAAGCACACCAAACACCAAATAGACTGGACCAAAGATTAAATAAATACCCCTTGACACATAATATTAAAACACCCAACATAGAGTATGCAGAAAGAATATGAAGAGCAGCAAAAGAAAAAGGCCAGGTAACATATAAAGACAAACCTATCAAAATTACACCTGACTTTTCTATGGAAACCCACAAGGACAGAAGGTTTTGGATAGATGTTCTACAAGTATTAATATTCCATGGATTCCAGACCTGGCTATTATACCCAGTAAAACTATCATTCATTCCATATGGAAAAAACAAGATATTCAATAACAAACCATTTTTTTCACAATAAGTATCTACAAATACAGCCCTACAAAAAGATCTGAAAGGAAAACTCCACCCCAAGGAAGTTAACTAAGCTCACAAAGACATAGGCATTAGATAATCCTACTTCACAAGAACCCCAATCATAAGACAGTGAAATTGTATTCACAATACCACCACCAACAGCAAATCTAAATCAAAGAAGAATTAACATTCAATGGTGCTTACTTGCCCCAAACATTAATGGTCTTAACTAGCCAATAAAAAGACACAGGCTAACAAAATAGATATAAAGACAGAATATATCTTTCTCCAAGATAAAACAAAAACATCTAAGTTTCAAAGACAGAAATTACCTCAGGATAAAGGGTTGGGAAATGATCTTCCAATCAAATGTACCCAAGAAACAGGCAGTTGTAGCTATCCTAATACTTAACAAGTTGGATTTCAAAGCAAAATCAGTCAAAAGAGACAAACAAGATTATTTCAAATTCATCACAGGAGAAATACATCAGCACAAATTCTCATCTGAACACGTGTCTCCAGAGGTCCGCACAGCCGAATCCTGATGGAAAAGAATCAACTGAAAAGGAAGGTGGACATGCTGAAGCAGGAGAAGCAGAAGGAGTGGGTTTCACATTCATATAAAATTTATAAAAAAAAAAGGTAAAAAAGAAAATTATATCACATGATATGTGCATGTGTGTGTGTTTGTATATGTGTATGTACCTCAAGCCATTGTGTATGTGTAGAGCACAGAGAACATCTTGAGGCAGATGGTTCTCTCACACCACAATATGGATCCATGTTATCAAACTCAAGTAATCAGACTTGGTAAAAATTGCCTGTACATGCTGAGTAATCTTGGTAGCCCCAAACATATGTCTACATACAGTAAGCCTTTTAACAGCACCTTAACTCATGATAGGCTCTGATTAACATAAACAACCATTCATATATCCATATAATACAATTCTCCTAAGAAATGGTCCATTGACTAAATCAAACTGGACAGATCTCATTAACATTATGTTAAGAGGGAGAGGGCAAAGTCCAGACCTAGGAGCCTACCTATTACCTTCCTATTTTAATCTATATGCTACTTTAGTGAAGGCAATGCTTCAGTGCTAGAAGTCATGTTAGTGACTGAAAGGGAGAAGGGATGACAAGAGAGAGGAATTTTGTCTGAATCAATGTACTCCTGATGAGAGATGTCATTCTGTATATATGTTTCTCATACTGGTTAATGAATAAAGCACTGTTGGCCAATAGGAAAGGAAGATAGGAGGGACTAGGAGACAAGGAGGAAATAGGAAGTAGGGAGGGGAAGTCAGGATGGAGAGCCTGGAGAGAACAGAACTGCCATTCCTCCACTCTCGGTAAGACCACATGGAAATACATAGAAATGGGTTAATAATTAAGACAGAGCTAGCCCATAAAAACAAGTAACCATGTCAACAACATTGTATCAAATACAGAGTCTCAGTGTTTTATTTGGGGCTGGTGCACTGGCAGGACAAGACCAATGGCGAGAGGAAAAATCATACACCTTACATACTCCCAGTATGGAATAATGACTATCCAATTTAATATTTGCTAAAACCACCAAGATGCAAAGCTTACTGTGTGAATATGTACAGATGTGCCTATGTGGTTTGGAGGGAGGTATCAATCCTAGGGCTTTGGTCCCATAGGCAAATGATCTACCATTTCACTATATGCACAAACCACTGAATTGTGTGCACATAAATTAGACCCTCAATGAAAGTATAAAGTTTAATAGGTTTTACAACACATCAATTTTCTAATCTCATTAAAACTGAACTGAAATCCTACATAATGCAAACAACGTATGCCAAAAGACAGAGGCTAAAATTATATTTAGTAGCCTCTAGAATACAGTATATAATTATTGTATTTGTGGTCTCAAGTGAGAAACACTATGCAACTGTGCCACTGGAGTCCAACCAAGAAGACAACTGGCAGGTGATGAAACAGTATCTTTTCCATCATCCTTCTGTCCAAATGAATTCTTTTGAGATTCTAATATTCATGTGTGAGTTTAGCATGGGGAATCTGTCACAGTGTGAATGTGGAGGTCAAAGGACAGCATTCAGGGGTTGATTCTCTACTTCTATATATACGGTTCTGGAGGCTGAACTTGGGTCATCAGTCTTGGGGGCCAAGTGTCTCTATTGACTGGGTCATCATATGGATGGAAACATCATTTTCAAAAAACTTTTAAAAGCCATGTATCATGCATCAAAATTATCATTTATGCCACCAGGAAGCAGTCACCTACACCATACCAACAGTTTACTGAGTTCCTTACTGTTTGATGAATCTCTAAAAACATACAATGCTATTAACTGTTACATGAAATTAAAAATAAAATTAAGGAAACAATCAAAAAGAGCTCAGAGGTTAACTAAGATGCTCAAGTCTTCAGACAGGACAAAGAAAAAGTAAGGGTCTGAATTCAAATTTATGCAAGTACAAAAGTACATTTCTTCTAAAAATTTTCCCTTCCAACTTCATAACAAAAGACTGAGAGAACCTATTATTTCTTCATGAGTTTAATAATCTCAACCCGGGCTAGTGTGAGCCACAGAGTGTAACCGACTTTCTGTTTTGGATGTTCACATTGTACCATCTGAACACCATTTATATTCAAGAAAAAAAATCAACAAATTAAAGAGTTTTTCACGCTTGGAAAAGTGCTAGAAACCTATAATCTAGCCCAAAAGAATCCTAGGCAGGTATGTAAGCCTTGAGTCCAAACCCAACCTACACAAGTATGTAGAGACTTTTCTACCAAAGACAGTATATAGTAAAATACTTGCCATTTTTCTCCTTAAAGAGGAAAACATCTAGGAAAGATCATTTACACTACATACTGTTTCTATTCAGTGCAGAAAGTTAATTATAATAAACCCTAAAACAAAACCATGTGTTGTTACATGTTATTACAGTCCAGGGAAGGAAATCAACTGGTGTGCTGCTCTATGGAATTTGTAGGCAACTATGTAACTCTCTTTTAATTTCCAACTTCTGTCAACCTCCTGTCCCATCCCACACAAACCCAGGAAAGGAAAATTAAGCAAACCAATTGTGGATCCTGGATTCCTTTGACTTAAGAAGACTTTCCTGTGGCTTCTTCAGGAAAACTAAGCTAGATTTCAAGAAAAGAGAAGTCAAACAAACAAGAAATCCCAGGCAATGGGTCTGTAGGTTATTCACACAGAAAACAAAGCAAAATAACATTTGTACTGTTTCCCAAAGAAAACGTTGAACTTTAAGAGATGCCAAAGAGAAACAACCAATATGAACAGGAAATGGCATGGCTGGCATCGTCATTCTGTTTCAATATGAATGATAGGACACATAAGCTAGTTTCATTTAGAACTAAAAGAGAATTATCATCATAGCATAAGTACAATCAACGAAATCCAGTGGAATGAATCCATCCAAAATTTAAGAAGCCAAGGGCTTAATGCAGCTTGGTAATCCCCAAGACATGAAGGTGTACAAATGTGACACTGATTTATCTCTGTCCAGTGAACTCATCTGAACTCTTTACACACAATGACCTTTCAGGAACTAGAATGCCTCTCCTGACCTGGATAATCCCGAGGTTTAAAAAAATTAACCACATCTCTACAGAGTGTTCTGGAAATAAAAGAGGATAAGGGAGTGAAGGTGGTAAGCAAAAAAAAAAAAAAAAAAAAAAAAAAAAAAAAAGGCATACTTCTGAAGGAGGGAGGGAGGGATGGAGGGAGAAAGGAAGGGAGGGAGGGAGAGGGAACTGGAATCGACATGTAATATAAAAAATTAAATTAAAAAAATGCTTTGACTCCAAAATTTAAGTTGAAGGACAAGTTACTGGGGAAAAGGATTTCTATTTTTGTTTCCACAGAAAAAGAAAAGATGTGGATTTCTTCAAGAGTAATGTAGTTTGATCACGCCAGACCCCCAGAAACAGAGTACAAGGTGATCCAACATTCAAACGGCTGGACAAATCAGCCCTACAGACTACAGCCAGGATTTCTGAATCTTCTTGGAATCCCCCATGACAACGCCCCTTACCAGCAAGAAGTAGTTTGGAAAGAACGATGCCCAAATTCCCAAATATTGTGTATAAATGTTTGTTTTCATTTAATTGGACTTTGTTATATAAAGTAAAATAAAATAATAAAAAAGGCATACCTCCTTGCAATGAACTCTCAAAATGACTTCACTGCGGAGTGGAGAAGCAAATACCAAACACTAAGGTGTGGCTCAGTCCAGGTTTCACTGTGAACTCCGGAGTTCTCAGTGGGGTCCAGCAAATTAATGTGAGGCAACATTCCGGTTGCAAGATGGGATGAAAATGGAGGTTACACTTTCTCAATGAGAAGAAAATTGAGTGTTTCACCATGAATAGGTTTACAAGTTTTGCAGGTCCAATTTACTCACTAGGTCTGCAAGTGCTAGAGGGTGCCCTAGGGTTTGGCGGCTGAGGAGCTGTCTGAAACTATGAAGACAGCACCATCCCTTTACAGCCTAGGCACCGAGTCTATCCCATATCATACTTGGAAATGTTCCCTTGCTCTAACTGGGAGCACTCTAGGCTAACAATACCCGTCACTGTTTGTTGGTTAGTTTGGCTTTTTTGCTTTCTGTTCCTGAGTTTTTTTTTGGCACCAACACAGAATGCATCTACACCCTGCTCCTCCTTATAGAGTCAGAGTCCTAGCAAAAATCCTTAGAAGTTTTGAGACATGAATTATACCTGGGTGTTGCTCTCAAAAATCTTTAACCCCAGCACTCTGGAGAAGGAGTACTCAGTGATGGGCAGGTCTCTGATTTCCAGGTGATCCTGGTCTACAGAGGCAGTTCCAGTGTAGTTGGGGCAACATAGTGTACCCTGTCTCCTAAAAACAGCGAGAGACAGAGAGAGAAGGTCAGAGAGAGGAGGCAGGGACAGGGTGAGGGAGAGGGACAAGGAGAGTGAGAGAGTGAGAGAGAGGATGAGAATGAGGGAGACAGGGAGAGCCAGGAGAGGAAGGAATCCATATCCATTGTGGAAGTAAGTGGCAGCAGGCCTCCAAGGGGTCTGATGAGGTCACTGTTATCCCTGTCCCTGACACCATTGTCATCTTTTCTACAGGGCACTAAGCTGAGGAAGGCAGGTGGCAAACTCATCATCTCCTGATCATGTGCAGGATTCCTGATGTCTAAGCAGATTCTCATAGGCTGTCTATCCTGCTTTTTACTGCTGTTGCAGAAAACTGACCTGGATTGACTTCTGATGAGATGTTGGGCGAAAGCAGATACAGTCATTCCAGAGACAGTGCATTTGAGTTGTATACAAGGGAAGGGAAGTGATGATCCAAGTTCAGTCAACGAATGCAGGGTAGAGCTGGTTCTCAGATTCCAAGTCTGAAATTCTGAGTCAGTAATGTTCCCCCATCTCTGTGAATCCAGCTCTCTAACCCTGATGAATAAAGGGATTATGAGGAAGGAATGAGACATTCTTCTTCAATGTTTAGAAAGTCTAGCTCAGTTCTCAACAAGGAGTATTCAATGGGGCTTCCAATCCAGCTAAGGAAACTATGAATTTGTAAGGAGGGGGTGCTGAATGTCTTACCGCATATTCCAAGAGGGAATCTTGGAAGGGAAACCTGAGACTATGGTTTATTTATGAAGAAATAATTATCAGGGCTGAAAAAGCTATTCCCCGTGACATCAGCAGTCCCCTCCCCTGGCATTCTATGGTATCCTGCAGAGCTCATGGCATTCCATGATGTCACGAGTGTTGTAGCAACACCAACTGCCATTTAGGGCAATCCTTCAGTACCTCGCGGTTATATCAGCAGCCATGTTGTCAAGACTGAGGTCTCTGTTTGGAAGGGAAAACGGAGAAAAGCCAGCGGCCAGAGAGAGGCAGAAAGAAGCTGCCGTTAGGTCTCAAAATAAAACAAACAAAACAAATAAATGGTCCTGGCCTAGGCACAGTAAGTGCTCGGAGGAGATGGGGAGGTTCCTGGAGGATGTGGGCTTGAGCTGGGATTTCCAGTAAAGGGGTAGAGGTTCTGGCGCCTCTGCGAAGCAAATGAACATCCTTGCTTCTCATAATTACTGTTGGTTCGTGATTCTCTGACAGCGGTTTGTCTCTCTCTAAGCCAGGACCTGTAAAAAGAAGTGTATTGTACAGGGAGAATCTAGTTTTTACCTTACTGGGTTTTGGATATGTAATGTCGGAAGAGGAGTCTAGCGGTGGACAAGCAGGGAACAGGGTGCTTCCAGCTTAGGGCAGGGGTCACTGAACTTCAGTCTCAGCTGGTTCCTTTAGGGGCAATGAATTCCTGACACTAGTCACATGCAGGGAAAAGTGCACCTGCCTAAGAAATTATGTCCCTGGATTGTACAGAACTCCTGTAACTTACCCTGACAGTGGCATCCATAGGGTTGAATTAGCAGTTGAGTATGGCAAGCAATACTCCAGTGTAGCATAACAAGGGTCAGATCATGTGACCAGGGCAGCCATAAGCTCCTAAATATTAGGTCCCATGTTTCTGGGCTGTCAGTGTGGTGGGGTGACTTGGTGCGGATTTTGAGCACTTCAAATTCCTGCATGGTTTTTCTATCTATATCGATTGGCCTGGAATGAACAGGCAGGAGGACTGCGATCCTCACAGCACCTGAGTGCTTGTGGACTTTGTCATTTCTCCTGGCATCTGAAAGCACAGGCAGGATTCAGGACTCTGGCACATGTTGCATTCTGTACCAATGTAATTAATCCTGAAAGGCGATCTTTGTATTCACCTGAAACGTCTAGGGAGGTAGAGGAATTCCCTACCTGCTTACTTAACCACATCTCTAGAGAGTGTTGTGAGAGCTGAGATCCACAAACAGGGCATCTGAACCTGGGGCACAATTGATATATTGTCACTGGGTTCAAACATGACCTTTCTTTATCTGTCCTCTGGGTAGTCTGTCCCTTCTCTATGCCTTTTCCTATGTCACAATTTAATTTCACTTGAGTTCATCTACACACAGAGGCTGCTACAGAGCCATCATCCCAGCCAATGCTCCTCACCAAGAAACAAGTGAAGAAGGAAATGGAGAGGCTGAGCCAGGAGCTGCAGCTGATGACCAACCACAGAAATGAGCTGCGAGATCGCCTGCTCTTCATCAGTGAAGGAAATGTTGACAACAGGTATCCATCCTTTCAGTTCCACAGGACTGTCTTTACTATCACCCTGTCCTACTTTACTGTAAGATCCTATGTTCCACAGAGACATCTGACCTTATCTCATGGGAACTCATGTACTCTGGAAGAACAGTTAAAGAGCCTCCATGGAGCCCTCTTCGGCCCTCTGCCTGTGTGAGACTGTGGTGTAAATTGTTCTCAATGTAGGGACAGTAGCAGTGATATCAAGACCTGTCCCTGGAGCTCAGCTGGCTTTTGACAACCCCTTCCATATCCTGGATTACCTGGATTAGCCTGGATGAAAGTTGAGCAGCTCAGTCCTTTGCTCACGCTCATTGGAGGCTTGTCCCTTTATGAGATGCTGAGATGCAGGAGTACTAGAAGGGGTTAGTAGGAAGTAGGGCATAGGAGAGGGGCCAGGGAGGAGTGGAAACTGCATGCTCATGGACAAACAAATGCGCTATTTAAATAAAATAAACCTATCAGTTCTCCTCGTTTTGAAAAAGGTCTGTGGTTCGAGAAAGCTGAACCCCCATAGTGGCTCTGTAGCCAACTCATCACCTAGTTTCTTTTCAGTGGAGAGGCAGACCTGAAGTTTGGGAGGGAATGAGATGGTTACTCTAACTTCCCTGCTTTCTCTAAACGAAAACCAGAGGCTGTGGTATAAGTCATATAAGTCAGGAACTGTGGCAACAATGTACAGGTTCCCAGCATGCATTTGGAAAGGCCCTGAGAGGTGGTGGCTTTTGGGAGATAATAGGAGCTGTGAGTTTGTGATGTGGCTCTGATCGTGCCTGCTTTGATCTTTCCTGGCAGATGATTGTGTGCTGAAAGCTCTTGGTAGCTGCCAGAAAGGCATGGTTCCACTTGGTCCTTCCCAGTGTAGTACAGGAAGTACTGGGACACTTGACTGTTTCTTTCTAGTTTTGTGTCTTAAACCACAGTGTTCCATGCATTTCCTAGGGCCTGATTGTGGGTGTGCTCTTCTCTCTGCGGTTTCTCAATTCTTTCTTCTTTATTTCTCTCTCTCTCTCTCTCTCTCTCTCTCTCTCTCTCTCTCTCTCTCACTGACACTCTCACTTTCTAACTGTCTCTCTCTATTTTTACTCTCTCTATTCTCTCTGTCTTTGTCCCTGTCTCTCCCTCATACTTTTATGCATGCATTTGCAAGTTCGTCTGTTTCCAAAGAATCTTGGAGACAGGGACATGTGGTGGGGCCTGAGGGTTCAACTGTATTACTTTCCACACTATGATACTTCTGAAGTCTTCGAGCCCTACTTTAAGCTCTTCTCTTCAGATCTCACCATGGTGGCACCTAGCAATCGCATGGGAAGTTTGTACAGCTGTCCTGATAAAGGGTCACAACCCATGAATTATGTGCTGTTACATTTCATTAAAAGTCACCTTGGACCTAGAATCTATGTTCTAAAACAGGAGAAACTCATTGCAATATCTGGTATGTTCAGACATTTGGAATATACTCCAGGTAACCCAGATAGCTACCAAGCTATCTAAGACTGCTGAGTGAACACATACACCCAGGACACCCTCCATCTGAACACACAGAAACAGCTGACCCAGGGGCAGGATAATAGGTTTCAAAGCACCAGGAGATTCCAACACTTAGGAGCCAGAATGTGGCATCCAGAGGCTTATGGCAGAACAAGAGATGACAATTTGAGTTTACCTGATCCTTGAGGCCAGTGTTCATGGGCTTCTTTCCTCCTGTTTGTAGACCCTATCACATGCCAAATCCAGTCCACCAGAAATTAAAATTGGAACACAAACAGGTCATGTGGGAACTAAAGATCTTTGGAAAGGAGAAAACCGAGGCATCAGAAAAGTTCAAGGAACTGACCAAGGAGACAGTCTTCTATCGGTAAGTGCCCATCTTGGCATGGACCCCAGTAGCTGTGGAATGGCAGTCTGTCTGTGTTATGATTTCCTTTGACAGAACAGTCCTAAGCTCTGTTTCTAGCTTTCGGTCCCTCAGTAAGAAGCTCTTGGATTTGTGCTTCTTGGAATCAGTTAGCTAAGTGTAACAGATATTATTAGCCACTGCCACCACTGTGCTAGAGTCATAGGAGTCCCTATATAGGATAGGGATTTGCATGTGAATGGAATGCCAGGCAGGCCTGGGCTTTGGAGTTCACCCAGGCTTTACAGTTCTCCTAGATGTGGAACCTGTAGATACTCTCCTTAGGTTTCCTGTCCTTATAGGAAGTCCAAGATTTCCTTACTTATCTCCTTACCATGGTCTGTTAAGGACAACGAGGGGAATCTACCTTCTATTGAAAGTACATGGATCCGTTCTGGGTATAGGTGTTCTCCTTAGTAGTTTGAACATTTGCAGAAGTACGTCTTCTCACATTTTAACCTCCTGAGTGGAGCTGTCATGGCTGTATCAGAATCTGGCTATGTCTTTCTGGGAATATGAGTCTTTTCATGGAGTTGGTTCCTAGAGTCAGGGGTGGCAGGAGGAAGCTGGCATACCCATACTAAGCAGCATGTGTCTCCAGAGGTCTGCACAGCCGACTCCTGATGGAAAAGAATCAGCTGAAAAGGAAGGTGGACATGCTGAAGCAGGAGAATAAGAAAGTGCAGGAGGAGTGGGTACTGTTGAAACACCATTTGGACGACTTGAACTTGATCTGTACAAACCAAGAAGAAAACAGTGACCTAAAAATCCAGCAACAACAGGTAGGGGACAGGATGATGGGACAGATGAAGGTTGTCACCATTTGGACATTTGACTGCCTGTCTGCCCATCCACCCTTCTGTATTTTCACACATTCTGTTGTTCATCCACGCTCCTTTCCCGTCACCTACTCATGCCATCCATGTATTCAATTCATTGTCTATGTACAGTTACTTCAGGGAAGTTAGCCTGTTCTGAAACTAAATTAATGGAAAACCACTTTGATGCTCTCCTTGAAGGTGCACTCCAGTGATGAAGATAGGTCAGTAACATATCACACATGTACTTTTTAGTATGATATTAAGATTCTTTTCTTGTTTTTGTTTCCTTTACAAGACAGGGTTACACTGTCTGTTTTGAAACTCACTTTGTAATCCAGGATGGCCTCAAATTCACAGACATCTGCCTGCCTCTGCCTACAGATGCTAGGTTAAATGGCATAATCCATCTCAGCCTCAGGATAGTTAGGATTCTAAGCACAGAGTACTGAGTGGGTTAGTTCTGGACCATGGGGCTCATTTTCTTGGCAAGGCTATTGGGATATACAGTGAGAACCAGTTTGCAAGGTGGAGAACCTCATCCTTGTTCAAAATGTGTGCATTTCTGAGTCAATTATTTGAGTGATCATCTGGGAGCTATAGACAAGCTCATTATGGAAGGTGGGGATGTGGGCCTCATCTGGAAAAATTCTCTGTATCTCAATATAATCTAGCCAAGAAAAGGAACACAGTTTTCCACAGAGGAATCAGGCCCCATGGACTGACAGCTGACTTGTCAAACTATATTAAAAGTATTGGTATGGTATGTTTAAACTCAACAGCCAATTTGTCATGGCATTTATTTCATTCCCCTAGCTCTATTTTCTCTTAGTACTTTCTACGTCTTTATTCTGAGACAGACAGACAGACAGACAGAGACACAGACAGATAGATAGATACAGTGAGTGAGTTAGAGAGGCTGTGGGAGGGAGAAATTTTTATCTTGGTCTAGTTTAAGCCTGTGGGTGTGGTGGCACACCATGCATGTGTGCACTGTTGTGAGGACACCCCTGGATATCATGTCAGACTCCTCTTGAATCAGGCTATCATATTAACCTAAATGCTGACTTTTTTACTTGCCATGCTGAACAGCAAGCTTTTGGGATCATTTGTATGTGTTACAATTATATGACAGTGTGTAAGCCTCCTTAAGAACACAATGGTCTAATGACCAGGAGCTCAAGAGATTGGAGGAAAGACTTGAGGACCTACTGAAGCAGAAGGAGATGGTCATTCAGATAAAGGAACTGTCAGAAAAGCTGCATCACTTTGATGTCTCCCAGATGCGGTGAGAGCCCTGGCTGGGGAGCATAGGTAGAGCCAAGAGTGTCCCCTGTACCTGGGATCTTTACCAATTAAGGGCTTCCTCTCACCTGCATGGGTCTCAGCCAAAACCACAGAAATGCAATCTCAGATAAATGTGCCATTCATTCTACATGAACATCCATCCAGAAAACAATGTTTGATATCAGTGTGTCTGTAGAATTGTGTCTGCCTTCCTGACTTCTCACCTCTCTATGTTCTGAACAGTATTTTCTTGAAGTAAAAGTGATTCCTCTTCCTCAGTTTGCCAAGTTTTGGGATTCAGTGGGATACATCACCAGGCATGATAAATTTATGAACCTCTGCTGTAGGGAGAAGTTACTCAACTTTGAACACTGCTCTCTGCACCGCTGACCCATTTCCTGTTCACATTGCTCTCTTGGTAGAGATGGTTCAGGACTTTCCACGTTGAAACCAGCTATGCCTCAGCTGCAGGCAATATCAGAACCTTCTTGTTACTGTTCTGTCCCAGTCTTCCAAAGGGAGTATGGATGTGGATTCACAGATCTGGTACTAAGAACATCACAACTTTCCGTTTGGTTCCATTCAGGGCCAGGGTTCACAGGGACACATCCCAGAAGTGCTTCTCTCTCATGACAGGATCTATCTTGTGTGCTGTTCATGTTCAGTTTTCCTCCTTCATATGATAATTGAGCTAAATTAATGACCATGTTCTGATTTCCATGATGCAGGGCTGTATTATGTCTATGTATAAACTGATGCAATCAATCATTTCTCATCATGTGTAACGTATACAGTTCTCATGCTCTGGACTGTTGTTTTAATATACTGTTGTTTTTGTACACAATGATATGCCTGAACTTCAGGAGAAGTTCCTATTCTTTCCAGTAGAAAGTACAACACACTGGGCTTAGTTTAATTCATGAAATATGTTTAGACCAAGGAAAGTTACATGTCTGGCTACTCTGTGATCCTTATTCTTTAGCGGCACCAACAATGGCATCAGGCAAAAGTTCAGTTTTGACTGAGGAAGAGCTGCAGCAGAGCGAGGTAGGGACTTGAACATTACACAGAAGGTTCAGTCCTGGTCTAAATCTTACCTGCTTTTCTTTTTCAGGTCCACACAACTACAGCCTGAGCTGGAACAGTACACAACCCAAGATGAGAGTCACTTGCAGAAGGAGCTGCTATACCAAGAGCCACCTGCTGAGTGCTATCACCACCAAGTACTGAACTCCTGAGATTCAAGGGAGGAATTGATGCACTCAGCTTGAAAACCCTGTTAACATTGGTGACTTCCTTGTAAGGCCATCCATAGGCTGTAGGTCTGTGCCTTTCAAACTGTAGCAAGAGAATGCTGCTCAAATCAACTTTTCCTTTAGTTTGTTTTTGCTTAACACTTTTCCTTTTTTGCTATAGTTTTGCCATTTTGATGTTTTCTTGTTCTGGTTATTGTTTTGCATAATTTGCAAGAGAATGCTGTTCATCACAAATTTTCCTTTAGTTTTTGAGTTACATATTTGCTTTTTTATTATAGTTTTGGAATTTTGATTTTTTTGTTATTGGTTTTCATAATTTGTTAAGGATATTCACTCTTTATTGACTGCCGTTTTAAAGCCTCTTTTAATGAAAATGTATTTTTATGAATAAAAGAGCAAATTGCCTCTTTTCACACTTGACAAAATGCTCTTTATTCAGGTGTCGTGTCACTTTCCTGTATACCCACAGATCACAGGTATATGTGAGTCTCTGCAAATTCCAGGCAGCATGGGGGACCACACAGGCGAATGATGGCCTTGAGTGTGGACAGCACAACTTAGTCCATGGATACACACTTCATAATGAAATCAGAATCCATTCTGATTCCACACTGCTCTGATTTCAGCTGCACCTAATATATGGTACTCTATAGACATGTTGTCATGCATTGGTTACAAGAACCAATTTATTAATTATTGTAACCATATTGCTCTATTCGCTCGAGCAATAAACTAATTGAAAAAAAAATCATTTCATAAAGAAAATGTGAAAATCCTGAACTATCTGCGTCTGTGTTTCTTTTAATACATCATCAATTATAAGCACGCAAGTCTCCTGGGGAATAGCTTTTAAAATTGTATATATTTCATTATTTTCCATATCGATCTCAGTTCCCTCTCCCTTCTTCCTTGCCCGCCCAACACCATCCTGTCCCATTCCCCACACTCCATGGGGATCGTGATACCTTCCAGCAGGGATCATCAGAATCAGTGAAGTCATTTGGAGTAGGGCCCAGGCCCTCTCTCCTGCCTCTAGGCTAAGAGGGTATCTCTCCATGGGAAATGTGCTCCCAAAGTCCTTTTGTGCACCAGGGATACATGCTGGTTTCACTGTCAGAGGTCCCTTAGACTGCCCAGGCCTTTGAACCGAGATCTATGTTCAGGGGTCTGAGTCAGTCCAATGATTGATTACCAGCTATCAGTCTGGGGGCCCATTAACTCATCCTTGTTCAGGTCAGCTGTCTCTGTGGGTTTCTGTAGCCTGGTTTTGTCCTCCCTCTCTGCATCTGGAGAACAGTTCAGCTCAGGCACCTATACATTTTAAAAAACATTAAATATAAAGGCATATAAAAAACTGTCCCCCAGTACAGCTAGAGTAAGAACAAATAGTACAGAGTGTAGGCTGGTATGTGAAGTGATGGAAACAGGGACATACAGCTGATGTCAGTGGAAAGGAAAACACATTTTGGAAATCAGGCTATCAATTCCTGTAACGTCAATCACAACTTATATTCCACCAAGCAATGGACTAGGATATTAATAGAGGGAGCTATTATAGGTTTAAAGATAAATCTGGCACTAGGGAAATGTCCATAGATCCCCAAGGATGACCCCACCTAAGAATCTAAGCAATAGGGACTAGGCTGCTCAAAGTTGCCCTTCCCATAAAATGAAATTGATAACTACATAAAATGCTTTCCTAAAGCCATGATCTAATAACTGAGGGAAGGAAAAACAAAAAACAAAAAAATAACAGAGATCCAAAGCTGTGCACTGAGCCAGACTCCTGGAATCCAGTTCTAGAGAGGGAGGAGTGATGAGCACAATAGTCAAGACCAATCTGGCGAAACCCAAAGAAACAGTTGACCTGACCAAGTGGGAGATCACAGACCCCAGCACAGGACTGACCCATATCCCCTGAGCCTGAATGTCACTTAGGTGTCCTGGGCAGTGGATGGAGCCACTGGCAATGGGCAATGGAAACAGTATTTATTCCTAGTGCACAATGGGCTTTGGGAGCTCATTCCCCACAAAAGTATATTCTCTCAGACTGGATACACCAGTGTGGATGCAGGTCCAAATCATGTGACAGACTTTGATGATTCCCCAAGGAAGGCCTCCATCTTCCTGGCGAGTGGACAGGGGGTAGGATGGGGGTTCGGGGGTGGACATGGGAGGAATGGAGGGAGAGGGATTGTTTCTCATTTATATAAAATTTTATAAAAAAATGTAAAAAAAGAATATTATATCACATATGTGCATTTGTGTGTGTGTGTGTGTGTGTTTGTGTGTTTGTTTGCATATGTGTATTTACTCTCAAGCCATTGTGTATGTGTAGAGCACAGAGAACATCTTGAGGCAGATGGTTCTCTCACACCACAATATGGATCTATGTTATCAAACTCAAGTAATCAGACTTGGTAAAAATTGCCTTTACATGCTGAGTAATCTTGGTAGCTCCAAACATATATCTACACACAATAAGCCTTTTTTTAACTGCACCTTAACTCATGATAGGCTCTGATTAACATAAATAACAATTCATATATCCATATAATACAATTCTCCTAAGGAATGGTCCATTGACTAAATCAAACTTGACTGATTTCAATAATAATTTTGTTCCTCACAATAGAAACAGAAGGTTCATTGCCAAACTCTTTTTATGAGGCCACAATAACCTTGGTACCCAAGGCTCAAAAATACACAACTAAGAAAGAAAACTACAGATCAATATCCCTGATGAACATCGATGCAAAAATACTCAATAATATACTGGCAAACTGAATTCAAGAATACAGCAGAGAAATCATCCCCATGACCAAGTAGGCTTCATCCCTGAATGGCAGGGATGGTGTAACTTATGAAAATCTATCAACATGATCCACCATATAGACAAAGTTAAAAAAAAAAACATGTAATCATCTCCCTAGATGCTAGAAAAGCCTTCAACAAAATTCAATACCCTTTTATTATAAAGGTCTTGGAGAGATCAGGGATAACAGGAACATACCTAAACATAATACGAACAATATACAGCAAAGCAACTGCCAACATCAAACTGAATGGAGAGAAACTTAAGCCAATTCCTGTAAAATCAGGAAAAAGACAAGGCTGCCCTCTCTCTCCATATCTCTTCAATATAGTACTTGAAGTACTAGCTAAAATATAAGACAACAAAAAGAGATCAAGGGGATCCAAATTGGAAAGGAAGAAGTCAAACTGTCCCTTTTTGCAGATGATATGATAGTTTACATAAGCGACACAATAAACTCTACCAGGGAACTCCTTCAGCTGATAAGCACCTTCAGCAAATATCAGGATACAAGATACTTTTTTCAGATGACAAAGAGACAGAGAAAGAAATCAGAGAAACATCACACTTTACAATAGCCACAAGCAACGTAAAGTATCTTGGTGTAATGCTTACCAACAAGTAAAAGACCTATATAATAAGAACTTTGTGGCTCTAAAGAAAGAAATTAAAAAAGATACCAGAAAATGGAAAGATCTCCTATGCTCTTGCATAGGTAGGATAAACATAGTAAAAATGGCAATCTTGCAGAAAGCAATCTACAGATTCAATGCAACCCCCCATTAAAATACCAACACAACACTTCACTGACCTTGAAAGGATAATAATCAACTTTAGATGGAAAAACAAAAGACCCAGGATAGCCAAAACAACCCTATACGATAAAAGAAGTTCAGGAGGCATCACCATTCCTGACTTTAAGCTCTACTACAGAGCTATAGTTCTGAAAACAGCCTGGTATTAGTACAAAAACAAACAGGTAGACCCATGGAATCAAATTGAAAATCATGATATCAACTAACACACCTATGAACACCTGTATTTCGACAAAACATCTAAAATTATACAATGGGGCGACGACAGCATCTTCAACAAATGGTGCTGGCACAATTGGATGAGAGTCTGTAGATAGACCCATGTCTATCTCCATGCATAAAACTCAAGTCCAGAGGTATCAAAGACCTCAACATCAATCCATCCACACTGAACCTTCTAGTAGAGAAAGTTGATGGGAGATGTCATTCTGTATATGTTTCTCATACTGGTTAATGAATAAAGCACTGTTGGTCAATAGGAAAAAAGATAGGAGAGACTAGGAGACAAGAAGGAAATAGGAAGTAGGAAGGGAGAGACAAGATGGAGAGTCTGGAGAAAGCAGAATGCCTGCCAGCTCCCTGGTAAGAGAAATACATAGATCAACAGAATTGGGTTAATAATTAAGGCAGAGCTAGCAGATAAAAAAAACTAGTACCTGGCCAACAGCATCATATCAAATACAGAGTCTTTGTGTGTTATCTGGGGCTGGCGCAGCAGCGGGACAAGACCAGGTGGGCGGAAAACCCTAGTCCTTACAGAAAGTAGGAGGTACCCTTAAATAAATTGGTATAAGAGAATGCTTCCTGAACATAACTCCAGGGACACAAACACTGAGAGCAGCAATTAATAAATGGGACCTCTTCAAACTTAGAAGCTTTTGTAAGGAAAAGGACACAGTGGACAATATCAAAGGGCAGCACACAGACTTTGAAAAGATTTTCACCAATCCTATATGCGACAAAAGGCTAATCTCCAAAATATACAAAGATCTGAATAAACTAGTCAACAAAACACCAAATAATCCTATTAAAAATGGGGTACAGAACTGAAGAAAGAATTCTCAATAGAGGAAATCAAAAAAGCTGAAAGAAACTTAAGAAAGTGCTCAACATCCTTAACTATCAGGGAAATGCAAATCAGAACAATTTTGAGATATCAACTTACTCCTGCCAGAATGGGTAAAATTAGAAACACCAATGAGGACTCATGCTGGAGAGGACGTGGAGAAAGGGGAACACTCCTCCACTGCTGGTGGGAGTGCAAACTCGTACAGCCACTTTGGAGATTAGTCCTCAGGAAAATGGGAATTATTTTACCAAAGGAGCCAGCAATCCCCCTCTTAGGCATATACCCAAATGATCCTCATCCATGCAACAAAGACATCTGTTTAACTATGTTCATAGCAGCACTATTGGTAATAGCAAGAAACTGGAAGCAATGTAGAAGTTCCTTAATTGAAGAATGGATAATGAAGATGTGGCACATGTACACAATGGAATACTACTCTACAGGGAAAAAAAATAATGGTATCTTGAAATTCTCAGGCAAGTGGATGGAACTTGAAGAAAGCATCCTGAATGCGGTAACCCAGTCACAAAAAAGAGGAACACAGTATGAACTCACTCATATATGGATTTTAGACCTATAGCAATTGATCACCAGCCTATAATTCACACCACCAGAGGAACTAGAATACAAGGTGTATTCTAATTGATTCATATAAAGTCCCTCACAGAAGAGGGAAGGGACAAGTCCCCCAGAACACAGGGGAAGTAGGGGGCGGCAGTGAATGGAGAGAGAAGTAGGAAAAAGAAAGGGAGAGGAGAGGAATACACGTGCAACTAAGAAGATTGAGTCTGGTTAGGAATAGAAGAGAGGAGAAAGAGAGAGAGAGAGAGAACATAAAAGAGGGAACCAATATTGGTTTGAAGAGAAAGGTCTAGAGAACTACAAGACTCCTGCCAACTAACAAATTGAGCATCCCTGGAAGGCTACCATAAATGCTCATCCCGGATATTGAGATCAACAACTAACTTATCCATGGAGCCCTCATTTAATACCTGTTGGAATCAGGTGCAAACACCCATGCATAAACACTGAGTCTAACTAGAACCCAGATGCAGATGGAGAGGACAAGACCAGGCGGCAGAAACACATAGAGAAAACTGACCTGAACAAGGAGGAGCTAATGGGCGCCCAGACTGAAAGATGGGAAGCCAGCTTGGGAATGACTCAGGCCACTCTGAATATGGTTGTCAGCTAGAAGGACTGAGCAGTCTAAGGGACCTCAGACAGTGGAGCCAGAATGTATCCCTGGTGCACAAAAGGACTTTGCGAACATATCATCCATGGAGGGATAACTGCCTTAATCTAGAGACAGGAGAGAAGCCCTAGTCTCTACTTCACATGACCTGTTCAGATCTACATGATGCCAACTGGACGGCATTCCCCTACATATGGAATTGGGGTGGGGGGATGGGAGGGGAGGGTGGTGGGTTGTTAACGTGCAAGTAGAGGGCAGAGAGGGTAAAGAGGAGGGAGGGAGGGAAGTAAGGTGGGAGGGAAGGAGAGGGAACTGGGTCGATATGTAAAATAATAAATTAAATAAAAAAAATGGTAAAAAAAAGTTTACCAGGGAACTCCTACTATAGCTGATAAACACCTTTGGCAAAGTGGCAGGATACAAGTTTAATTTTAAAAAGAAAATCAGTAACCCTATTATATGCAGATCATAAATGTGTTACGAAAGAAATTAGAGAAATATCAGTCTTGACAATAGCCACAAACATCATAAATTATCTTTGAGTAATTCTAACCAAACAAGTGAAACACCTGTAGAGAATGAGTTTTGTGTCTTTAAAGAAAGAAATTAAGGAAGATACCAGAGAATGGAAAGATCTTGCGTGCTCATAGATAGACAGGATCAACACAGTAAAAATGCCAATATTGCCAAAGCCATCTAGAGATTCAATGTCATCCACATCAACATCCCAGCAAAATTCTTCACAGAACTTGAAAGAAAAATGTTGAACTTTATATGGAAAAACAAAAGATCCAGGAGAGCCAAAACAACCCTATACACTAAAGGAACTTTCAGAGGTATCCCCTCCCCAGACTTCAAGTTCTAATATAGAGCCATAGTCCTGAAAACAGCTTAGAATTAGTGCAAGCATAGACAGGTAGACCTGTGGAATAGAACTGATATCAACCCACACACCTAAGAACACTTTGTTTTGACAAAGAAGATAAAATTATACAATGTAAAAAAGAAAGCATCTTCAACAAATGGTGCTGGCCCAACTGGATGCTGTCTTGTAGAATACTGCAGATAGATCCATATTTATCATCATACACAATGCTTAAGTCCAAATGGATGAAAGGCCTCAACTTAAATACAGTCAAACTGAACCTGTAAAAGACAAAGTGGGAGGTACTCTTGAAGGAATTTGTACAAAAGACTGCTTCTGAAACAAAACACCAGTAGCACAGCCATTGATATTAATAAATAATAAATTACCTCCTGATAATGAAAATCTTTTCTAAGGCAAAGTACACAGTCAACAAGACAAAGGAACAACCCACAGGATGGGAAAAGATCTTCACCAACCAGACATCTGACAGAGGGCTCATTTCCAAAATATACAAAGAACTTAAGAAGCTAGTCACCAAAACACAAAATAATACAAATAAACAGTGGGGTACAAAACTAAATAGAGAATTCTCAATAGATTTACCTAAAATGATGGAAAGACACTTAAGACAATGCTCAACATCCTTAGCCATCAGGGAAATGCAAATCAAAACAACTCTTACTCCTGTCAGAATTGCTAAAATCAAGAACTCCAATGACAGTTTATGCTGGAGAGGATGTGGAGAAAGGGGAACACTCCCCACAGCAGGTGGGACTGCAAATTTGTATAGTCATTTAGGATATCAAAATGGTAGTTCCTCAGGAAAATGGAAATCAGTCTATCACAAGATCCAGCCATTCCATTCTTCTCATATATATTCAAAGTATGAACATTCATAGGCCAAGGACATCTGTTCAACTATTTGTAATTGCCAGAACCTGGAAGCAACCTAATTGCCCCTCTACAGAAGTATGGTTGGAGAAAATGTGGTACATTTGCACAATGCAGTATTACTTACCAGGTGAGGCGGGGGTCAAAAACCAACAACAATGGAATCTTGAAATATGCAGGCAAACAGATGGAACTAGAAGAAACCTTCCTGATTGAGGTAACCCAGTCACAATATGTCAAACACTGTATATACTCACTCATGCAAAGAACAAAAGTTTCCAGACTACAATCCACACTGCCAGAAAAGCTAGCAAACAAGGAGGACCCTAAGAGAGACATACATGGTCCTCTGGTGAAGGGGAAAGAGAAAGATCTGATTAAATTGGGAGTATGGAGAGAAGGGAAAAGGGAGTTAGGAGAAAGAGAAGTAGAGAAGAGGAAGGTAGAGGAAACATGAGGGAGCAGGAGATTGAGTCAGGGAAAGAATAGGGGAGAGGAAGAAAAGAGATACCATGATAGAGTGGTCCATTATAGCTTTTAAGAAAAATCTGGCACTAGAGAAATGTTCAAAGATCTGAAAGAATGACCCCAACTTAATAATCTAAGCAATAGTGAAGAGGCTATTATAAATGCATTTTCCTGATAATGAGATTGATTCCTACCTTATATGCCTTCATCTAGTAGCAGATGGAAGCAGAAATAGACACCCAATTCTAAACATCGAGTCAAACTCCTGCTATCCAGTTGCACAGTGGAAGGAGTGATGAAAAAAGAAGTCAAGACCAGGCTGGAAAAACCCACAGAAACAGCTGACCTGAACATGAGGGAGTTCATGGACCCTAGTCTGATAGCTGAGAAGCCAGCATAGGGCCGACCCAGACTCCCTGAATATCAGTGTCAGGAAGACTGGTAAGTCTATGGGGCCTGTGGTAGTATATGAATATTTATCCTTAGTATACAGGTGGACTATTCGAGCTCATTCCACATAGAGGGATACTCTTGTAGGTCCTAGGTCCTGCTCCAAATGACACGACAGACTTTGAAGATCTCCCATGGAAGCCCTCACCTACCCTGAGGAGCTCTAAGGGGATGGAGTTTGTGAGGGGCACAGAGGAAGAGGGGAGGGTGAGGTAACTGGGTTGAAATGTAAAACAAGCTTGTTTCAAATTTGCATAAAATATATTATCAGAAAAACATGGGCTTTTATTTTTTAAATCAAATATTCTGTATTTGTATGTTAATATTTATTCTTGGGTGTGTGGGGTGAGCTTCATTGTCAGCTTGACAAACTTGAAAGAATAAGTTTTATTGAAAAATTGCTTCCACCATACTTGCCTGTAGACATGACTATAGGGAATTATCTTGACTCATGACTAATACAGGGGTTCTCAGCCCACTGTGGGTGTGCCATCCCTAGGCAAATAAGCCTGGTGTGTTGTATAAGAAAGGGAGTTGAATAAGAACAAGAACACCAGTCTATAAGCAGCACTCCTCCATGGCTTTTGTTTTAGTTCCTGCCATGTTTTCCTGCCCTGAAGTCACCCAGGGACTGTGATCTGAAATAAATCATTTCTATTCTAATTTGCCATTTACCAGAGTATTTAATCACAGCAACATAGCACTTGGTATATGCTGTGTGTGTGTGTGTGTGTGTGTGTGTGTGTGTGTGTGTGTGTGTGTACACATCCCACAGTTTACTTGGTAATTTTATGTTGACAGAAGTTAGAATCACCAGAGGAAGAGATCAACAACTGAAAAAAAAATCTTATAAAAGCAGTATACTGTTAAGCCTTTAGATAATTTTTCTAGTTATTAGTTGATATTGGAGAGCACAGCCCATTTGGGTAGAACCACCCCTGGGATTGGGATAAGGAATTTATAAGAGAGGAGGCTGAGCAAGTTGTTGGAAGTGAACCAGTAAGCATGGGCTCTGCATCAGCTCCTTAACTCTGGGATCCTGCTGTGTTAGATTTCTGCCCTGACTTCCTTCAATGATGAACAGGGATATGGAAGTACAAGCAAAATAAACCCTGTCCTCCTCAACTTACTTTTAGCCATGGAGTTTCAATGCAGCAATACAACCCTAACCAGGACACCTGGGGATGTTTCAGGACATCTTTCAGGAGTTGACTCCCCTTCTATCATTCCAAGGCAGGTTTCTGGGTTGTATTTTGTACTCTAGTCAAGCTAGCATTTTGGCTTGCAGGCAATTTCCAGTGTTTGCCACACATTTCTCTGCTGAGTTTGAAGGGATCCCAGATGTGTGCCAGTGTTCTGGATTTTTAGGTGATATCAGGGGGTTGAATTCATTGGACTTGTATAGTCAGTGTTTTTCTCCACTAAGGCATTATCTCTTCAGCTCTTACTGTTTTTTTTTAAACAAATAGCCACATAGCTATAATAACCCGCCAAATGCAGAATTTAGTGACTTATGATAAATGATGTCTCACAGTCAACAGGTAGATCGAACCCTCATAGGTCGCTCAGGTACCCCATCCAATGGAAATGTTCACTCTCCCACCATTGGCAGCACCTAACCAAGTTATTTAATCTCATATATGTCTTTATTGTCACCCAACAATACACACCTCATTACTTTATTATTCTTGAAGGTTGTTTTTAATGTCATGTACCTCAGAACACACAGGTTTCTCTTCTCTCTCCTTTGTTCTTGACACTTTATCTGTGGTGCGGGAGAACTTTTTGATATGTTGTTCTTCATGCTTTGCATTTTGTGACTGCATGCTCATGATGATGTCCAATATGTCAACCTATATCATGAGCAATGGCAACTGAATGTGGCACAGAGATTTCATTGCTAGCATAACTCGAGTCCATACCTCCAGCAAGGGTATAGTCTAGATCTTTGTTGTTTTATTAGAAGTCCCTGTTATTGCATTTGTTGAATGTATGCAAAATTCAAAAGACTCCGTGTGAAATAATTTAAACATTTAAATCTTTAACTGACATGTGACTTTTGTTGCTTGGTAATATTAAGGCATTATAATGTTTTTACATTTGAGGATATTTCACATATCAAGAAAAGAAAACATGCCATGTATTCATTGATACTTGGAGTTCAAATTCAGGGCATTGAGTTTTAAATTGTTGGTTCTTAGGGACACAAGTGATAATAAAATCACAACAGTCAAAACATACACATATAGTAGCAGAGGAAATATAAAATATAAACAATCTGTGTGGAATACCTAATGAAGTTAGTATTGTGTCATTAAAATGATGTAAGACTTAGTATGTGGCAATAAGTTTGAATACACAGTAATGGCTTTGATTCATTCTTAATTAAAATCAGAATCATCACTTGAGAGTAGGCCACACTGTTTCAAACAGGACTTCCAGGGGAACATTAGGAAGTTGATGGTTCAAGTGCTTTGTGAACTGAGAGCGTGGTACTGACATTCCTCCTTTGTTTAGATGGGAAAGGAATGTTGAGTGTTGTTTGTCAGACACTGTAAGATAAATCCATTACTCTGTATCTTGTCATAGTCTTGAATCATACCCATACAAGTCTATATACTAAGGTGAGCAGAGTGCTTCCTCTAATATATGAAATTGTTATTAACAATTTCAGGATTATTCAACAGTGGATATTTTATGATAGCTTTTGAAAAGACTGCTATAGGGAAGCAGGCTTGTTCATAGAAAACTGTAAGCTATTTCTGACATGTGATGTTGTTCTTGCAGTGGATGAATTTTCCCAAAGCATTATAATGTCAAATAGAGAAAAACTCAAAAATATCTCCCCCAAAATGATGCCTACTATCTCCATTTGTATTTAATATAGTTCTTGAGCTCTGAGCTGGAGCAGTAAGACAACTGAAGGAGACAAGGGGAATACAAATCAAATGGGGAGAAGTAAAAGTTTCCTTATTGTGGTGGTATGATTCTAAACATATACAGCTAAAAGTGTCAGAAGTCCCTTAACGCTGATTAATGCAGCAATAATGGTGGAAGGATAGAAAACTAACACACAAAGGTCAGTATCTTTCTTGTACAACAATGCCAAACATACTGAGAAAGAAATTAGGGAAACAATTCCACTCACAGTAGCCTTAAAATTTATAGTAAGACATTGTTGGAGTAGGATATTTTAAAAACCCATTATTAATAAACACAGCTATGAGGTACCCAGGAGCAACCTACATAAATACAAGACCTTTGACACTGATGTTTTTAAAGACCTTTGCGACTTAAATGAATGGAAGTTCTTAAAGTTTTGTGGGTAAATAAGAAAAAATATTTATTTTGCTAAATTATTAACACTAATGCAATACGTTTTTCAATTACAATATATGAATACAGTAAATATTTTTTAACATGGGGCAAAGTATAATTTTTAAAGAAGTAAAGAAAGAACATCAAGAGATATTTTTAAATAGGGAAAAGCATGGAGACATGACAAACTAGAGAGAAACATGACATATTAGACAAGAAATAATAACTGCTTGAATATAGTTACATAAGCAGTGTGTATGACTGATAGAGGATATATTGCAAAAGATTTCAATGTTCATAAACTTTGTAATTGGTGTAAAATGCGTGGATACAGACCATCAGAAAATATCTTAACGATGTGGTTAAGTGATGGGAGATGCTTTTCTGTATGTATGTTTCTCATACAGGTTAATGAATAAATCACTTTTGGCAATAGGAAAGGAAGATAGGAGGGACTAGGAGACAAGGAGGAAAGAGGAAGTAGTAAGGAGGAGTCAAGATGTAGAATCTGGAGAGAGCAGGATGCCAGCCGGCTCTCCGGTAAGACCACATGGAAATATTAGATTAACATAAATGGGTTAATAGTTAAGACAGAGCTAGCTGATAAGAAACTAGTACAGAGTCTCAGTGTGTAAATTGGGGCTGGCGCAACAGCAGGACAAGACCAGCGGCAGGCAGAATAACCTTACTCCTTACATATGGAGCCCACATGGCTAATAAGAACTTCCTCTTAAAATTTAACAACAGCGTAAAAAAGGGTTTTACAAACAAAAGAACAGAGACAAGAAAGGTTTCTTGGTAGCAGCATTTTTCTCGGTTGGACTCTGCAAGAGACAAGCAGATGTTCGCACGGCTCCTTTAAGGGAGATTTCCTGACTCATCATAAGTGGCAGAAAACTGCAAGGCTTTTAAGAACTCTGCTAACAATTTATTGGTGTGCATGAGAGCTGGCAGTGGCAGTGACCTCATCTCCAAGCCAGCAACATGCTGCTGGATGGCAGCACAGACCAAGCCAGTGAGCACAGCTCTTAGTGCTGGCGGTAAAATAGCCACCTCCATCTTTGATAAACTGCGGCAGAAACAACTATGACTTTCATTTTAGCAATGTTGTTGTTTACCAGATAAAAGACTCAAGGCCAGAAAAAGATAAAGATTTACAGTGAAGACAGATTCACATAAAAAACAAAAAAAAAAAAAAAAAAACAAAAAAAAAAAAAAACAAAACAAAAAAAAAACAAAAAAAACACCCAAAAAACGCTAAAGGTTTACAGTGTGTTCTAAAATATTCTAGGCTTGGGAGAGAAAAGGAATAAAATGGTTTTAAATAGACAGAGAGGAGCTGGGTGTGGTGGCACATGCCTTTAATTCCAGCACTCGGGAGTCAGAGGCAAGCAGATCTCTGTCATTGCAAAGTAAACCTGGTATGTAGAGTGAATTCCAGGACAGATAAAAGTTACACATTGAAACCCTGTCCCAAAAAATGAAAAAATAGAAGAAAAAGAAACAGACTAATAAAAAAGCCATGTAAAGATGGAAAGCACAGAAAAATTATGGATGCTATATGCTATTCTGTTATCCTTAAATTGTCTGACTCCTGAGGAAATAATAACTGTTAAAACAAATACTATTGATCAATCCAATTTATATATTTTAAAAATACTTTGACTCCAAAATTTAAATATAAGGGCAAGTTACTGGGGAAAAGGATTTCTATTTTTGTCTTCACAGAAATTGAAAAGCTGCGGATTCCTTCCACACTAATGTGGTTTGAGCAAGGCAGACCCCCTGGAACAGAGTACCAGGTGATCCAACATTCAAAACAGCTTGGACAAAGCATCCTTGCAGACTACAGCCAGGATTTCTGCATCTTCTTAGGATCCCCATGACAGCGCCCCCTATCAGCAGGAAGCAGTTTGGAAAGAACGACGCCCAAATTCCCAAATATTGTTTATAAATGTTTGTTTTCATTTAAATGGGCTTGGTTATAGATGGTTAATGATCACAACCAATATTTTTAAAGATGAAAAGGTGGTTATGGTATAGATATGAATACTTTGTTATGGAATGGATTTTCATTTATTGATACAATTTAAGGTCAATTTTGTGATATCTATATTTCTCTAGTTTAGGTATTACGTTTATATCGCTCTTTTAGGAATGCAATGTGTAATTTAGTACAGATTATAGATAATTACCTATGATAGTCAAAGCTTAGAGTTAAGTTAGTTAGGTTTTCAAGATACACAGAGATGTATTTGATATGGATAGGAATTCTTCAAACCTTTCAAAGACCTACAGAATATGGCATTTAAAATGGTTTGGGGTTTTTCTTAACAGTGAGTCATAATTGCTCCTGGCAACACCACCTATGTCAGAAAGGACAATGGACATCGAAGAAACACGTATGGAGTTTGCTTCCAGTATGACAAGACTAGCCATTTGGGCAAGATACTGCTCTTGTCTTGACTGTTTGATGTTATGCTGTCTAAACTGGACATGCAGCACACACAGAAAAGTGACTGCTGATTCAAGATGGACATTGCTACAGAGTTCCTGCTTCATGAAAGAGTCTGCCAGTCTGCAAGACATAGAGAAAAGTGACTGACAAACTGACAACACAAGAAGACAGTTTAAACTTTCCTGCTTTGCTGAAGAGTCTGCCAGACACACTATGGCCTATGGGCTGAAGATGGAAGATTACAGAACTTCAGGTGACTTACCAGGCAGTGAGATGTCTCTGTCATTTCTTGAGTTTATATACTATCCTTCTGTGGTCTTTGAAGGAGTTGAAGACAGATAGTTATGGTTATAGTTTTCCTTATTTAAGCTTAAAGTAAGTTACATATAGGACTTTAGACTCACAAATATAGGATAGATGATAGAATAGTTTCTTTTAATCTTGCTAATGTTAATGAACTAAATATTGTTAACTGGGATTCTTACATGATAACTGTTGTGTTGTATATTTTGCTATGTTAAAGTTAAAACACTTCTTTTTATTTAGACAGAAAAGGGGAGATGATGGGAGATTCCATTCTGTATATATGTTTCTCATGCAGGTTAATGAATAAAGCACTGTTGGCCAATAGGAAAGGAAGATAGGAGGGACTAGGAGACAAGGAGGAAAGAGGAAGTAGTAAGGAGGAGTCAAGATGTAGAATCTGGAGAGAGCAGGACGCCAGCTGGCTCTCCGGTAAGACCACATGGAAATATTAGATTAACATAAATGGGTTAATACTTAAGACAGAGCTAGCTGATAAGAAACTAGTACAGAGTCTCAGTGTTTGTAAAGTGGGTGTTCAAATCCCCATGACTGAAGTTGGAACGATTTTAATGAGGCACAGATTACTCTCTAGCTTTGGAAGGAGAAGGTGCTAAATGGCTTTCCCTATGTCACAAGAGAAACTCCTGGAAAAGAGACCTCAACTTCTGGTTATTTAGGCTGTGCATCATGACATGTCCCTTCTCTGGGATTCTATTGTATCCCGGAGAACTCATGGAATCCCATGATGTCACTAGTGTTGTGGCAACTTCAACTGCCCTTAGGACATTTCGTCAGTGCCTATAAGGTTTACCTATAGACATGTTGTTAAGACTGAGAAGTGTATTTGGGAGAGGAAGTGAACAGCATGGAAAGACCAGAGTGAAGAAGGAACAAGGCCCTGGGTCTCATTGGAAAAGATGGAGAAATAAATGGTCCTGGCAGAGAGAAAGTGAGTTCAGGGGAGGGGGCTGTGGAAATTTCTGGATGTGGTGACCTAGAGGCTTTGAGGACTAGGGATCAGAAAACTAGGAACTTCTGGAGACCAAGAAGCCTATCCTGTTTTTGGGGGTTCCTAGAGAGCAGCCACTGATCAAGGATTCATTATGTTTAGTTTGGTAGAATTAGGAATCACAGGGCTACAGCTGCCTTGTTGGGAACCCTCTAGTTTTCCCTCTGAGTGGGAAAGAGGAACAGAGGAACTAAGGAGATTTCAGTATCATCACTACACTTGACCCCCAGTGCAGTCCTTTAGGGTGTGTACCATTAACAGTTGGGAAAACAGAGTGCCCTGGAGAAGCCTGAGGTTCTCGTATATCACAGTCAGTATGAAGGCAGGAGCCACCAAGTCCTGCTTTCTTCTATTGACCACAAATGATTCAGAGTTCCAAGCTATTGATGGCACACAGATCAGCCTGATTGCTGTTAGAGCCAGTGTATCTGAGCATACACTATTCTTATCCTGCCAGCTCTGGGTGTCCTTCCTGAACTGTCAGTGAGAACCTAGTAACTATGTTCTGCCCCTGCAATGGCTTCTCCATTAACATTTGAGTCTGAAGCATCAAGCAAGTGACTTTGGCATTCCTATACCACCTGAGTGATTGTGATAGTAGCAATTTTCTCCTGGTTTCTCAAAGCACATGTCTGAGGGCTCTGAAGTCAAGGTACATCCTCTCCAGCTGTGAATAAGCCTGCCCAGGCTCTCTGCCTGGTCATCTTTTGTATGCAGACAGAGAAAACCACTGAAAATGAGACATCTACTTTTTAAAGCAAGATGGCAGACTTTCACAAAGGAGAGAGTAAAGTCTGGCCTTGCAGAATCTTCTTGGACAAAGTCTCACCTGTCAGGCACACCCTGGAAAGCCATGGTGTGTCCATTCTGACTGAGATGAAGCAATGTGTAGAGCAGGCACTGTCCCTTGACTTCTAAAGTTAGGTATTACTGAGATACCTTAACTTGTCCAGCCTGTCAGTGTGATATAACATCAGAAAGGACATAGTTTGCCCTACAGCACTCATTTGTTGTGGGTCTGGGCAAATACACTTCTGAAGTCACAGTCTAGATTTCTGGAGAACTTGCTATCCAGGCTGACCATAGTGCTACCTATTTATTTCAGGACTGTTTAAATTCAAGAGTGTGAAGTAGGGCTCTGTGACCTTTAATGACTTGCCCTATTGTGCCCTTTGCCTGACTTTTTCATGCACCAAAGAATAATGTTATTTAAGCTAGATATGTCACTTTACCTAATGACACATGCATTTTCAAGGAATCTGACTTTTATAGCTCTAAGTGTTGCTCCATACCAGTGACATACTTCATAGTCTTCCCATTATTGAGACTCATTTGATTTTCAAAAAATTCCTTTACCTATCTATCTGTTCTCTCCATAGCCATTTATCATTCCTCAAACTTGATTGCAGGAATGGACCATTACTCTTCCTGGGAGTGTTTGTCTATATCTAAGAGCCAATCAGGCAAGTCCCAATCTTTAGCATATCAGGTCTGACATGTCACTAGGTGATCACACATTTGTTAACATTATGATGGCTGGGATGTGTCCTGCTGAGGGTTTGGGATATTTTCTCCAGTAACTATCATTCTTTTCTTTGTTCTGACAGAACACTCATAATCACCCATAACACTCATAAATGGTAACATCTTTGTTGATTCTTCACAATATGCTTGTTCACATGATGGAACTGATATTTCTTCCCCACTTTCCTAACCTAAATCCCTAATTACCTAGCAACCTTTATTTCTCAGATTATTGATTAGGGATCTAAAGAAATGATGAATCATTTACTGTGATGTGTTTAAAATAAAGTCTTTAACTACTTTTATATGAGTACTGAAATTATTCTAATAGCGCAGAGAGAGATCTCAGGCTTTTTAAGGCAGAGGTGCTGAAGGTCTTCCCTTATGATTCTGGGAAATCCCTGGGAAGGGAGGTAATACTTCCAGTATATTGCAGAATAACTAGTTAGTAGGTAAGTGACAGTTGCTGGAGGTGGCCATAATAGTACATTTGTTAGACATTGTAATGTATCCTGGAGAGCCCTAGGTATTCTCAGTGATGTCACAAGTGTTGTGGCAACACCAAATGCCCGTGGGTTATTCTTTCTGTGCCGATAGACATGTTAGCAAGGCTGAGAAACCAGCTTGGGAGAGAGAATGGAGAACATGGAGAGACCAGAGAGAGGCAGAAGGAAGCTGACCTTCAGTCTCATTATAAAACATGGAGAAATAAATGGCTCTGGGGATGGTGCAGTGAGTCCTGGACAGGCATGGGGAGCTATTGGAGGTCTGTAGCTTCAACTGGGTCTTCTGTTGGTGGATCTCAGCAACTGAGAGATTTGGGAAGCAATAAGCCTATCCAGCTTCTCTGGATTTCTAAAGAGCAGGCCCAGAGTCAAGAGTTTTTGAAGCTAGTTTAGGAGAGCCATGAATTTAGTCTCAAGCTGCATTGTTGGGAGCTTTTTCATTTAATTCTGAGTGACAAAAAAAAAAAAAAAAAAAGACAGAAGGAGGAATATATTGACCAATGAGATGTCCCTCTCTTGATAGGGAATTGATGCACTTCATCCTCAGTGCATTCTGACAGTTTCCATGGTAATAGTATGCCATTAGGAAGGGAAGGGCAACTCCTCTGACCATTCACCAAGCCTCAGGGATTCAAATGCTTTTGTTCTTGAAAACTCTTATCAGGACTTGGTACTGCTAAGCTCTAGGGACAACAGGACTTAACTGCATCACCTCAGATATCAGCTGACACTGTCCTCCAATTCTACATGGCCAGATGGACGGCAATCAGGAGTGATGCACATGATTATCCACAGTGCTTGAGAACAGATACAGAGCTTAAGGATAGCTGCTCTGATGTTTGGATTCTTCACCATCATTAGCATTGACTCTTCCTTGGGCTTCTTTTTGGGACTCAGCATAAACTGTCCTGGCACTACGTCATTCAAGAATACAAAGAATTCATTTGTCTCTATCTATCTTCAGGAACTGCCGAGGAGGCATCATCCCAACTCCCCACCTTCACTGAACAGGAGCAGCAGATGAAAAAGGTGGAGAAACTCACCATTCAGTTACATCATATGACATGTGCAAGAAATGAGCTGCGTGGAATCCTGGCCAATTATACAAACAAGGATTTGAACAACAGGTAGTTATCATTCCCAGTACTCTGCTGAAGATCTTCAAACCATATTATCAACTCCAGGTTTCCTGAGGAATAGAAAGCTGAAATTCTGGGGTTATTTGGTGTCCAAACTGATTTTCCCGAGTGCATTTGAGATGCAAACCTTGAAGCCAGCACAAGAGTGAGATGGGAACACAGGCTGTACTGCTTCCAAATTAAATGCAGATCCTGTAGCCTGAATCACACTCTGGGGATAGGAACAGGAGTATGTGAGCTCTCAACATGCACTTTAAGAGGTCTTGACCGGTGTGGGTCTATGGAAGAGGTTAGGTGGTATGAGATTGTGGTGAGTCATGGACATTGACCAGGAGGGGATTGTATGCTGATCACTCTTGGCAGTAGCTGGATGGACCTGGTGCCATTAATACACAGTTTATAGATGCAAGGCCCATAGCTATTCATGGCTTCTCTTTGTGGTCTTCTTCCTTATACTCTGAGACAATGCTACCTCTTTGCATTTCTTGGGCATCCTGATTGGTGGTATTTGGAGGTAGGGATTTCAAAAGGAGACTGTATGGAACTCATCACTTTTTTGTTGTTGGTTCAGTTACTACCATGGCCAGGTCCTACGAGAATGGATTCAACTGAAGAAAAATGTACACATGTCAAGACTGAGGAACAGATGGCTGAGGAAGGAGCAGATTGAACTGCATGAGTCCTGTGAGGAGATGAAGAGTCTATTTAAGGAGATTCATGAGAAAATCTGTGACCTCCGTGCTGAGCAGCATCAGGTAGGCTGAGGCAGCAAGGGCAGGCTGCCCACCTGTCAAGCATAAACAGAGACCCCCATGTAACCATCTACCCACCCATCCAGAATCTCACCCCATTCCATCTAATTGTTCACTTCTGTGCTCATTCACAAGTTTCTCTGGAGAATTATTGTCTTGTAAGTTCCTGTTGATTGGCAAGCCAACTCTCCAGCTCTGCTAGAAGCTGCAGTCCATTGAGAGATATGGGTCCATCACATATTACACATTATGTTAGGAGCCTGCTATGAAGAGAACTATAGGGAATAACACAGAGATTTCAATGATGAGGTCGGTGGTCTGTGGCTTATGTGTTTTGCGGGGATCAAGTGAGATCGCAGGTAGGAAGATACTTTTAAGGAAGAGAGCAAAGTGCTAATGCCAAGTGAGCTGTTCTCTATGTCTTTTCCTTCTCCTTCTCCTTTTCTCCTTCTTTGGCTCACCCTGTCCTGGAACTCACTCTCTAGTTCACGCTAGCCTGAAACTCAGAGATCCACCTGTCTCTGTCTCCCACATACTGGGATTAAAGGCCTGTGCTCTTCCATCCAGAAGGTTCTCTTCCTTTGACATGCTCTTTGCTCACATTGACAGAAACCTGAGTTATTACTTAGCCCCTTTGCTGTGATTTTAGAGAACATTTCTCACATTCTGGAGGTGACTGGATGACCATATGTGTGGGAAGATTTCAGCACACTGAGGGTTAGGGTGGCAGACTTGATGCTACAAAATAACATTTTCTCCAATCACCTCAACATAGTCTGACTAAACCGTGTGCTCCTGCAGGGATGCATAGCAGTGTTGTGGGTATAAATTAAACCATTCACTCACCATGACATCCTCTTCAGTTTTTTCAGCTCACTTCTGAATTCTGTTGTCTGTGTATGATGGATGCAGCCGTGTGTAATAGTGTACAATGTTGGGTATGCCTGCAGGCTACATATGAAAACTGGTGTTGTCCTGTCTTGTTCATTCCTGTATTCCACTGAGTTCAGGTCTTTCACTGAACATGAAATGTTCTGCCTTGGCTGTGAGGATGCCAGCACTCTTTGTCTCCTCTCTCCTCCAGGGAGGTCCTTCTGTCTTGTTTTGTCTCATCTCATTGTTACAAGTTTCAGTTGCTCAGAAAGAGAGGAAGGATGTAGTAGCTCTTTAACATTTGTTTACTTTTATTGATTTGGTATTAATGTGGTTTTTAATAAAAAATCAAATACAGCTATTTTAAAATGAAAAGTAGACTTATTTCTTTCACTGCACAGAGCTATCACCACAGGAAATGTCTGGTTGGTCTCTTTTGGCCTCACAACACAGATTTCCATAATATATCACCTTGATGACCTCTTATTGCAACTATGTTCTGTTCTGTGCATGTGTGTGTCTTAGCACAGATTCTTCTCCTAGCTGTGCAGAGTACTGCATTCCAGAAAAGCACTGCAGGTGACATCACTGGGCTCCTTCTGACTGACATTGTAGCTGATTTTACATTATATATACTGTAATCTGTTGAAACCTTTCTGGGGGTTGGCCAGGTCACTTTCTTTCACTTGAGCTGTCAAGGTTTAGTGATAGCTCTGTGGAGGTGTATTGAAGAGAATGTGATAGGTTACGTGGAATCTGTGAGATTAGTGAGTGTCAGAATGAGTAAAGTTCACAGAAGGAAATGTAAGTGCAGCCAGGGTAGCAGAGCCTGGCTGAGTGTAAGAGCCTTGTAGACAGCATAGAGGACACACTACCTCTGCCTGAAGCAAAAAAGGTGATGCTAGGCATCAGTCCACTCCCTGGCCATTCTAGCTTCAAAAGTATGTGTGGTGTGATGTGCATCTGTGTGTGTATTTTTGCATGTGAACCCTTCTGTGTGTGATGTGTGTGAAAGCAGGCTATTTCTTACAGAGTATTGTTTTATGTATATGTGACCATGTGTGGGGAAATGGGTGAGGGAGGTGTGTATGTCCATGTTTCCTGTATATATATGGGAGTTTTGGGGGGTAATTATATGTGCAAGCTTTTGTGTGTGGATTTGTAAATTCCTGTCTATGTTTATTACTGGAAATTGGTATATTCACTTATTTATGAATCATCTTTAATGATGATGGAAGCCAACTTTATTGAGAACTTATTGTTGCCACACACTTGGAACCAAACAAATACTCTATGCTCATGTGCACCTTTGGGCATGTCAAACTAGCTCCCTAGAACAAAAGGACAGTAAAACTGCTATAACTGAATCCTCATTGTGGAGATTTTCTCATTTCCTGAGCTCATTGCTTTGGGTCCAAAGTGAGGCAGCCCGTGGTAGAGGGAGATATTTTTGGAGAAAGTTGCTCTGCTTGGGACAGAACAGGGAAGCAATGAAAAATGCCAGTGATCAGGTGGACTATCATCCTGTGGTCCTGTGCTGAGGAACATTCCTACCCTGCACATCCTGGGTAACTTCCTAAGCAGGGTTGTTAAAGGACAGAAACCTTTAGGTCCACCTGTCTGAGAATTAGGTTTACAGGATAGGCACCTCGATGACTGAGCTGTCTGTCTCTCTTACCCACTGTGTTCTCCTACCTTCCAACAAAAGTTAATCTTCTCAATAGTATCAGTGGTGATTGCTCCTTAGCATTTACTGGAACACTAAACAAGTTACTGCATTATAAACTGCTTGTATTTATGCATACATGTGCTTGTGTATGTTCATGAGTTTATGGGTGTGCAATCCTAAACTGAGAACACACTTTTCTCGTGAACAGGAGGAAGACAACATGGATGAAAGACTGAAGGACCTGCTAAAGCAGAAAGAGCTGGTCTCCCAGCAAAGGGACTTGGCAGAAAAGCTGCATCATCATCACTTCAATACCTCTGATACGAGGTAAGAGCCCAAGCTGGGAGGATCAGTTAGAATCTTGTAGGTCACCTGTACCTGGATTCATCCTTCTGGCGATTATTGCCATCTAGAAGGCTCCCAGCCACAGCCAGGGAAAGAACAGCTCAGGATATTGTGCTTGCCCAGTCATCAAGAACTTCATCAGGAAACACTATGTTTGATTCTTAGTGTTTTGGGGAATTGTATACCCCTTATTCCCTTCTGAGCTGTCTATAATCTTGTTAGTACCTATTTGGCTCTGTGACTCCACAAATCTCCCTATATAGTCCTAAACATAGCAGGAGATGGTTAGTTGTGGAGGACAGTGTATGCTCAGCCACTTTATTTTCCTCCTGAAGACCACATTAGAGAGAAGTCACTACCTGTGGGCAGACTTTCCTGCAGCTTACTCCTACTAATTACAGGCTCTCTGCATTGTATGTCCCTTTCCTGAGAAAGGATTTTTCTGGCTATAAGATTTAGTGGTTGAGGAGTTGAGCCAAGGCACGTTTCTATGCTGTGGGAATCATCAGAGTCTAAACTGCCATGCTGTGTAGGCTCCCCTAGAATTTATGAATTCAGTTTCCCAGGTTGCTCACATTCACCTGGTGATTCCACATTCACAAGGATATCCATCTCTGTCTTGACATCTTATTCAAACATTGGAACAGTGTTATTTTTTTCCCCCAAAATAGTCTGTCTGCACAATGGAGAAATGTGCTGTTCTTTTCTTGTCAGCAGTGTAGTTCTCAGTTCAACATCTAGCGGATTTTAAAAACTGAGAAAAAAATTCAGGCCCAAGTGCACCCTGACCCTTCTCCTTTGGAGGATGCAGAGAATGACTGCAGCTGAAAGAATGGTCATGATCCACTGTCCAGCTGAATACAGCAGCTTCAGGCTCAATAGCCGACATAGCAGGTCCCCATCTGGCCTGTTCCCTAACTGCCTTCCTTCTCTAGGTCAGAAAATCTCCAATCTGAGCTGGAACAGATCACAGCCCAGGAAGACAGCCTCCTGCAATCAGAGCTGCTGCAGCATGCAAACTAAGTCTCACAGGTCAGTGAGCCACCTTTGCATTCTAACCCTGCAACCATGGCATTTGTGGGGGTGGGGTCTTTTGATTTTGGCTTCCTCTGTGTGAATAGTCCCTGTTTTTGTCTAGCTTATGGTCCAACCTGGCTGATTCTCAGACTGATTGCCTTTCCTTCTCACACAGCTCTAGAGAGAACTGAGGAGTCCAAAGAAGCCACCAAAGCCTTGGACCCATGGCATTGGCACCCTATGAGGAAGGCCTCCTCATAAGAAGACACTCTGCAAAGCCCCAAGGAGGCATGGCTATGGTAGCTTTGAAAAGGCGTTTTGCAATTGGTGACTGACTTCCTACCCTGTTTCCATGGCCAGCCAAAGGCTGTAGATCTGTGCTACAAAATATGCACAAAGATTAATTTTCTTATTTAAGCAATTATGTTCAGCTTAATTTTGGGGGTTTTGTTCATTTTGGGTTTTTTTTTTTTTTTGTTTTGTTGTTCATTTGTTTTGTTTTGCTTTCATTTTCTATGTTATGTTTTGAGGTTTTATTTCATTTGTTCTTTAATTTGTTCCTGTTGTTTTGCTGTTTTGCTAAGGCTATTTACTGTTTATATTATGCTCCCTGGAAGCCCCTATTCAGTACAATGACTGTATTTTTATTAATAAATTTGTGACTGCCCACTCTAAACTCTTAAGACCAATTTCTTTGATCAGTATTGATCTAGGTCCTGATTTTGTCTAGCCTTGTCCCAGCCACACTGATCTGGGTCCAACTGACTTTCCTTCAGTGATAGCAGCTCAAGAGGGAAAACTGAGGAGGAAAAAGAAGCTACAGAAACCTTAAACATATAGTGATCTCCACTCTAGAATAACGGCCTCCTCAGTAGAAGATGCCCCCTTAAAGCTGTGAACTCACCAGTGAGGCAAACAGCAACACACCTCCAAGTGATGAGCCCCAATCTGATCCATGGGTCTGTTGACTCAGTTCTCCTGAAGAAAAGAGAGCATCAAAAATGAGCTTGAGATATGAAAACCTGAAACAAGAATTCCTGAGAAACCCTGACATTCACCAGCATGAGCCCTCTGTGAGGAGTACAGCAACATGGAGGGTAGTGCTATTGGTGACTAAGAGTTTTTCTGTCAGTTCATTTTTGATGGCTTTGGCAAGCTGACTGGGGCCTCAGCCATCTACATGTGGTGGGAATTCTGTCATGGAAGATAACTATGTTGATATTAAGTTGTTCCAGACAAACAGATTTTTCACTCTTAAGACCAGTGTCTTTGGTCATGTATGGTGTTTCACCCCTGTGACCCCAGAACACAGGTATCCAGCCTAGGCTACATACTTCATTCCCAGCCAGCCTGGCTACACAGGAGGGTTGTCTTTGAATGTAGATGGTGTTGTTTAACTCCTTGTATATCCATTATCATTATGGAAAATTTATCCCTACTGTTACTTATTGTCATACATTCTCTTATATCTCTCAGGAAATCCAAACATTTACTAAGACAGTATGGAAAAAATCATGTCCTGCTTGCCACCCAGGCCATAATATTGATGTCCTTCCTGGGCTGCTCTCAAGGGCCATGTCTTACTCCTTGGCCATGACAAAGCTGTAGGTGTCTGGGTTGATATCTGTGACTCCTATGACCACTGAGGGTTTGCAGCTGCCTTCAGTCTATGCTACCACCTATGACTGTGTTACTGTCTAAGGATATGTTGAGACATTTTCTCCATCTAGTCTCAGTCTTACTGGACCCAGTTCTCGCCACACAATCAGGTCCCCAAAACCACTATGAAATAACTACTCTGAGAATTACTATCTATTTTTACCTGTTTAGCCAATGGCTTGGGCTTCTTACTGGCTGGCTTTCTCTTATTGACGAATAACTATTAATCTGTGTATCTCCTCCTGGCCTTATCATACCAGAGAAAGCCCTGTCATCATACCATTTCACAAATACATGGCATCTGTCCTTTTTCTTTTCCAAGTCTCTATCTTCGGAATTTCTGCCTACCTATATGCTGCCTGTCCATTGATCAAAACAGCTTTATTCATTAACCAAGAAAAGCAATGCATATTTGCAACATACAGAAGGTCCTCCCACACCAGGGATATACTCCTACAGGGGCAAGTGTATCTTATAGTGCAGTGCTGCCACTCAGGATTATTGTAACATTTGAGTCAGGAGTGTTGCTGAGGACTATGTCTCTGGCCAAGGCCCTGCTGAAGCCAGGGTCTGCACTGATGCCCCAAGCTCCAACTGTCAACAAAGACATGGTAGATGCCTGCAATCTGAGCCACCACCTGGGCCCACCTGGGGGCTACTGATGCAGGCATGCTGATATGAATGATGTACATTGCCAACCAGGGCCATGGTGACATCCATGTCCAGGATTCAGCCTAGGAACATGTCTGCATCCATGCTGCAAACACAGCTGGCATCTGTGTAGTCCCTGGCCTATGTTGGCAACAGAGATATATAGAAATAGAGATGTGGGCCATCACCAAGGACCATGTAAGTCTTCAAGGGATGTGTTTAAGCTGGGGTCACACAGATCTGAGTGGCCTATGCTGCCACCAGGCTGCTGCTAAGTGCAATGTCTGGACCCACTGCCCAGCCAGGGCATCTGTCTGTGTTGATGTCAGTGGCTTCTGTTATCAGTGAAGACAGTTTAGGAATGCACAGAGTTAAGCACTCTCTTCACTGGCTGCAGAACTAGGAAGAACTGGTAGCACCCTTCCCGACTCAGGAGAGTGAGTCCTGCATCTGGAATGAGCAGCACAGTAGAGCTAACACTGTGGCCAACAGTGCAGCAGAGCTGGCCCTGAGAGCTATGAGAGCAGAAGTGAGTCTAAACCACTGCTTCTACCTCGTGTTAGAATTGTTAATGGAAATGTACCCACCCCACTTGCACAAAAGTCACTTGTAGGTGGTGGGGAAGTTGCCACCTGGGATATAAAAGAGAAGATCTGGGTCAGCTCCTTAACAACTGCAGCGATTAGGAGAGTGTTCCTGGCACCACACCTGGGCAAAACAGTAGAACTGTCCCTATGTGGGCTGAGTGAGTGTGAGCCAGATGTGAGATCATGAAAGCAGGAGAATTGGCCTCTCCTTTCTACTTGCTGCACTGGGTGAGCTAACTGGAGCAGCGAGGAAAGCTCACCCCAGTGGTGAAGATGAGGGAAAGATGGCAGACTAACGCACCAAGCTACCTCTCAGGCCCAGAACCAGGACTAGGAGATATCCCACCCTAACATCCTCTTCATCTCTGAACTACTGGAGCATGGGAAGGGCTGGGACTTGCAGTTCCAAAGCTACAGGTTCTCCATGACTGAAGGCATCAATGGGATATCCAAGATGAATCCTCAGGAGGGTCAATTTTATGTAGTAGAAGCCAGAGGCTTGAAACATTCACCAGACAAGATGTATGGATGAAAGGGTATGCTGTGTGACTCACTGGAACACAGTACAGTAGAGACTCCTTGCCAAGATTTTTTTTTTTAAAGTTTGACTTGGTTTTTCTTTTAAATTTTGCTTTGTTTACTGGAGAGGTAGGAAGAGCAGAGATTATATGCAAGGGAATGAGTAGGGGAAAGAGTAGGAGTGGGATGCATGACAGGAAACTAACAGAAGATCAACAAATTAGGAAATTAGGAAAACCAGAACTATCTGCTTTGGTTTCCTTTAAATATACCATCAGTGATAACCACATAGCAGACAGAAGGAATTCCAAGATTGACTAGGCATTGTTGTCTTTTTTGGTATGGTTGGTCTTAAATACATATTGGTGTGGTTTTTTTTTTTTAATGATTCATTTCTTATATTTATAGGTATTGGCATCTAACCTGCTGAAGGCCTGTACTCTTCATGCATGCAATTTTATGAGAGGCCAAAAGAGAGCATCAGATTCCCCCTGAAACTGGAGTTAATGATGAATTTTATCTGCTCTGTTTGTTCTTTGACAGGGAAACAAATACTCAAAATGGAGGAGCCATATCTCTAGGACGTGCACATAACTTTTATAGCTAGTCATGTGTGCTGTATCACTTGGAGTAAATCATGATCAACCTAAGAGAGAATTTTATGAGATCAAGGGAAAAATAGATGATGTAGTTTGACTAATTGTCTTACGATGGAAGGTTTTCATGGATTCAAAATCCTGCTCTAGTATCATTTATTGTCAGGGTTGGACCAAATCTCCCACATGTCATCCTGGATGGCAATGCAGATCAGGGCCATCTGATGAAATGTGGAAGTGAGAAGACCCTCCTGGTGGTAGAGCTGTGCTCAGGAATACTTTTTGATGCTCCATCTAAGCACTGTTGTGAGGAAGCTTCAGATTGAGTAGCCAGAGTGGATGGAGCCTGAGCAAAAGCCACATGCCTCTGAGGGAGAGCTTGTCTGTGCAAGTCCAAGGAGAGGGATTATTGGTGCTGCTATTTTACCACTATAGATCTCAAAATGTACTGAGGAATGGTTTCTTCCAAGCTTTAATCTTGTGTAGCTCCAATGGACTGGATCTGACTTCTGAGACTGACAGTGAGTCAGAGAGTTAATGTGTGGAGGAGGTAATTCCACGGGTCCCCAACTGGTGCTGTCAAAGCAGGGGCAAACAAATATACCCTTTATAAATAAAGGACATATATATGCACACAGGATGTCAATACAGATGCAAAGCTTATTCAATTCCATAGATGATGTGATCAGCAGGAGCAATGGCTCAGAGAGAAAATGATACCTGCTGCCATGCCTAAAGGCCTGGGTTCCTTCCCTGGTACTCACATGATTGATGGAAATAACAAATGTTCAACAAACTTTCCTCTGACTTCATGTCGATGGGGATGCTCAGTCATGGACCACAAAGCCTAAGACATCTGACTTGCCATTCCTCACTAAACTTTGAATATCTCCATATAATGCAATCACTTAATTATATTATTGTGTGTTCCATTTGAGAGATTTTTGACTTTTGTCCTCTTACTTTTGTCACTGAGATGTTATAGGAACTATGACGACCAACACCAAAGCATCATCTGAAGAAGAATTTAAGAGTAAAGGACTTTTCCAGACTAATGTGGTTTGATCACAACAGACCCCCTCAAACAGAGTACAAGCTGACCCTACATTCCAAACAGCTGGACAAAACAGCCCTACAGACTACAGCTAGGATATCTGAATCTTCTTCGAATCCCCCAAGACAGCGACCCTTACCAGCAGGAAGTAGTTTGGAAAGAACGACGCCCAAATTCCCAAATATTGTGTATAAATGTTTGTTTTCATTTAATTGGACTTTATTATATAAAATTAAATAAAAATAAATGAATTAAAAAAAAAAGAGTAAAGGGCCATTGGTATTTGAAACATAGCTGAGACCAAAGTGTGCCAGAAGGGATTCTCAACATTCCTGGTGTATTAGTCAGAGAACTCTAGAGTAACAGAAGTTATGAGTATCAACATGTATACAAAAGGGATTTATTAGAATGACCTTCAGGCTTTGGTCCAGCTAATTATGCCTGGATATGAATGAAAAGTTCAAGAGTCAAGTAATTCCTCAGTCCAGAGGGGTGGATGTCTCAGCTGATCATATATGCTAGAATCCTAAAGAAGTAGGCTTAAAGGCAAGTGAATTATGGGATGTGATAACAAGAGAAGACCACGCAGGCAAAGATGAAAAATTTCCTTCTTCCATGTCCTAATATCAGCTTCTAGCAGAAGGCATTGTCCAGATATTTGGGTTAAAAATCTATATTAAAGGTGTGATTCCACCTTCAAAGATCCAGATTAGAAGTGGATCATCTTCAAATTAAACAGAAATTGCCCACAGGTGTGTCCTCTACTTTCGAGTTTAGTTAGATTAGATGTAGTCACATTGACAACCAAGAACAGCCATCAGAGTAGCATATGCCTCTTCACTAATAGTCATAAGCAAATGTCTCCCTTAGAGAGTTAAAGGAAGAAGTGACACTGCAATCTGTTACAATATCTGCTCTGCCAACCAGATCCCACTGTTTACTTAGCTCTACTATAATATTTTTAAAAATTTGATGTGACATGTTTCTCTCAAATATATCATGCTTCCCTACTTTCCTCTCTTTAAAATTTTCTCTGGATGTTCCTGCTTTTTCAACTTTAGATATTATCCTTTACTTCATAATAGATTTTTTTAATTGAGATTTTCAAATTCAATGTTTAGAAAAGGAAATTATAACATTGTATGTTTTGGTTGAATGTGTGTGTGTGTGAGAGAGAGGGACAGAGATAAAGAGAGAGAGATGTGGGCACATAAGTAACACCGCTTATAACAGATTGCAATGTCCAAAAAGTTTGTACTGTGGGATAAATCTAGGCTACAGGCTGGCAGGAGAAGGATGGACCATCAGAGCATGTCATGAAGATATGGTAAGTGTTGTAGTTCAGTTGTTGTTGTGCTGGTCAATTTTATGTCAATATGACACAAGCTGGACCTACCAGATATGAAAGAGACACATTTGGGAAAATAAAATGTCATATTGTCATGCTGTAGGCCAGGCTGTCAAATATTTTCCTAAGTATTGGTTGATAGAGCAGTGCCCAGATCATGTGGGTGGGGCCATGCCTTGGCTTGGTATCATAGGTTATATAGCAAATAAGGTTGAACAAGCTGTGGGAGAGTGAGCCAGTAAGTGGCACCCTCCATATGCTCTGCATCAGTTCTTGCCTTCAGGTTCCTGCACTGTTTGAATTCCAGTCATGATTTCCTTCAGTGATGAATAACAGTGATATAGAAGTGTAAGCTGAATGAACCCTTTCCTCCTTAATGTGGTTATAGTCATGGTGTTTCAATGCAGCCACAGAACCCTATCTAGACACCTATGGATATCAGAGGACATCTTTCACGAGTTGCCTCTCCCCTTCTACCATGCCAAGGTGGTCTCTCTTGTTTATGAAATACACTGCAGTCCAATCTAGCTGGTCTTCCAGCTTCCAGGCAATTAATTTCCAATCTCTGCCTCACAGTTTTTTCTGCCAGATGTGAAGGAATCACAGATAAGTGTCACCATTCTGGACTTTTAGGTGATTTCTGGGTTTAAACTCATGGGACTTGTACATCCAAATTCTTTCTCTACTAAGCTTTATCTCCCCAGACCTTATAGTATTATATAAAACACTAAAAAAAATGTAGGATGTCTCATGTTAAATGGATGTCTCACTAGCAACAGGCAGATTGAACATAGAATTTCCTGGTCCCACAGAAGATCATCAAGTACCATATCCAAAGGCAATGTACTTTCTCTACCAGCAGCAACAGCTACACTGAGTCTAATAGAAACCTCTTATCTGTTTTACTGTCACTCAGTTATGCATGCCTCGTCAAGTTCTTATCTTGAAGGTTATTGTTTTTTATGTCAGGATCCTCAAAACATTTTTGTCTCCATTTTCCTCCCTTGACTGTTTTATCTGTGGTGTGTAGTTTCTGCTTTCACGTTTTGGATTCATGTTCATGATGAAGTCTAACATAATCATTGTATTTCTTGAGGACTGGAGATGAATATGGGATAGCAAGCCCATTGCTGTTTTAACTCAAGTCCATACCCGATGGAAGATGTTATTCTGTAAATATGTTTCTCTTACTGGTTAATGAATAAAGCACTGTTGGCAAACAGGAAGGCAAGAGAGGCGGTACTAGGAGACAAGGAGGATTATGGGAGATGTATTAAAGGAGAGTTCAAAATGTAGGATCAAGAGAAATAAGAGGTCTGGACGCTCTCTCCGGAAAGATTAGACCATGTAGGAACACTTAGATTAGTAAAAATGCGTTAATGTTTAAGACAGTGCTAGCCAATAAGAAATGCTAGTAAACTGGTCAACAGCTTCATATCTTATACAGCATCTCTGTGTGTTATTTGGGACTGGGACCAGGTTGGCAGGAAAACTGCCCTTAACACATACTCTGTTATTGCAGATCACGATCATATTCAAAATTCACAAGCCTAAAAATAAAGTCATTGAAATACTTAATCTTTGAATCGGAAAATTTTACTTTGGGAGTTTTAAAGTCTTACAATGTTTTACATTTGAGATATTTATACATAAATAAGATAATATATGTTATGTGTTCATATTGATGATTGAGATTCAAAGCCAGGGCTTTGAAGTTTGAATTTGTGGTTTTCAGTGACAAAAGTGATAACTGAATTACAATATTAATGTTATCAGTTTGTAGACATAACCTGTGCATATATTAATGCAGAAAAGGCAAAATATGATCCATCTGTATGATATATCTAATGAAATTAGTATTGTATTATAAAATGATATATGTGGAAATAAGTTAGTATACACACTAATGACTTTGATTCATCCTTGGTTAAAATCAGAGTCAGCATCCCAGACAGGGACACAATGTTTCAAATAGGACATACAGAGGAAGCTTAGGAAATAGTTGGTCCAAGTGCTTTGAGAACTGAGAGGGTGGTACTGCCATTCAGCCATTATCTAGGAGGGTGAGGAGGATCTTGAGTAAATATTTATAGTGACATTTGCCACATAATGGGAGTTGAATACATTACTCTACATCTTGTTATACTCTTGATTCTAAGCCATCCAAGTCTGTTTACTACGGTGAGCAGAGTGCTTCCTCTAATATGTGAAATTGTTGTTAACAGTGTCTGGACTCCTCAAGAGTGGACACTTGATAATAGCTTTTGGAATGAGTGCTATAGGGAAAAGGGATCGTTCATAGAAAACTGTAAACTATTGTCTGAGTTGTGAGGCTGTTCTTGGCATGGATATATTTTCCCTAGGTAACTGACTCATTTAGATCTGCCATTGTCAAATACAGTGAAAAGATTACTTTAATATGTACTCATAAAAAATACTTTAACTTGTTTTTCCTATGAACTGTTCCATGTAGCAAAATGTACATAAGCTTTCTATAGTAAATGTTACCACTGTGAGTAAACTTTAATTTAGCTATTTATGTTGGTATATAAAGTCTTAAGATGGCCCCGCCTGAACTCCCTGGGTTGGCCCCTAACCCTGCTGCTCCTGTCTCCAGTCCACATCGAGAGCACCCTTGGAGCTCTGATACACCCCCAGCCATCCCCACTGCCATCCTACCCCCCCCCTACCTTGTGCCCTACCCCACCCACGGTCCTGCTGCTCTGTTTGAGCACTGGGACAGAGGGTGGAGCCAACAGTCCACCCTACTTTGGAGACTTCTCAGAGCAACTCAGAACAAAGGAGACCTGACTATCCAAGCAGGACCACCCTTAATTTCCACTGGCTTGGTCTCTGACCCCGCCTCCAGTCCTCTGCTGGAGTCCCGGGCCCCTCCCAGAGATCCGCCAATCTCTGCAGGTCCACTTAGAGTTCCTGCAGGCAAGATTGTTGACCCCCAAATCCTGGCCTCTGCCAAAGAACAAGGTCTCAGCTGGAAAAGAACGCCAGTTTCCAGTGAGATCCCACTATCCTGCAAAATCTTCTCAAGTTCTAGCTTAGCCCTCGCGCTCTTCTGCCAGCTATTGGCCAGAGCTATTGGCCAGAGCTATTGGCCAGAGGACCACTGTGAGTACCTGCTTACATCTTCTTCGGGATCCTCATCCTTGATCCATCCCTGGATCCCTGTCTGCAGAGAAACATCCTAGAGAGCTTGGACCACACAGAGCCACAGATATTGAATCTCGGACCCACATAAGCCCATCGGGGAAGTACCATAGAGAGAGGGGGGATACACTACCAACACCTACTGGAAGAAGCTATGGGAAGAAGGCAATACAAGAGAACACCTAACAACAGAAAGACAAGCATGACACCACCAGAATCTAGGGAATCTACACCAACTAGAATGGAACACAACAACAAAGCAGAGGAAGCAGAAGGGTACGACATAAAAATTACCATCATAAAAATGATAGAGGCCCTCAAAGAAGATGTGAGAAAATCCCTTAAAGAAATGGAGGAAAAAACAAAAAAAACAAAAAAAAAGTGGAAGAAATGAACAAATTTCTTAAAGAAAGTACAGAAAGCCAATGAAAAACAATTAACCAGGTGAAGGAAACGGTTCAAGACTTGAAAAATGAAATTGAGAAAATAAAGGCAACATAAACGGAAGGAATGCTAGAAATTCAAAAGCTGGACAAAAAATTGGCAACTACGGACACAAGCATAACCAATAGAATTCAAGAGATGGAAGAGAGAATCTCAGGCGCAGAAGATAAAAGGGAAGAAATAGATTCATCGACCAAAGAAAATCATAAATCCAACAAATCCTTAACACAAAACATCCAGGAAATGTGGGACACCATGAAAAGGCCAAACCTAAGAATAATAGGCATAGACGAAGGTGAGGAAGCCTAGCTCAAAGGTGCTGAAAACATATTCAACAAAATCATCGAGGAAAACTTTCCAAATCTGAAGAAGGACATGCCCATGAAAGTACAAGAATCATACCGAACCCCAAATAGGCAGGACCAAAGAAAAAATACCCCTCGACATATAATAATCAAAACACCTAGCATATACAATAAAGAAAGAATATTAAGAGCAGCGAAGGAAAAAGGACTGGTAACATATAAAGGCAGACCTATCAAAATTACACCTGACATCTCCACGGAAACCCTCAAGGCCAGAAGGTCCTGGATAGATGTTCTAAAAGTATTAAGAGAACACTGATGCCAGCCTAGGATACTATTTCCATCAAAACCCTCAATTAATATAGATGGAGACAACAAGATATTTAATGACAAAACCAGATTTTCCCAATATGTATCTACAAATCCAGCCCTATAGAAAGTAGTGGAAGGAAAAATCCAACCCAAGGAAGGTAACTATGCCCACAAAAATGTAGGCAAAAGATAATCTAACTACACCAGAAACCAAGGGTGAAGCAGAACAAATATATTCACAATACCACTACCAACAGCAAACCTAAAACAAACAAGCATCAACAATTAATGGTCCTTATTCACCCTCAACGTTAATGGTCTTAACTCACCAATAAAAAGACAAAAGCTAAGAGAAAGGATACGAAGACAGAATCCATCCCTTTGCTGCATACTAGAAACACATGTAAGCTTCAAAGATAGACATTACCTCAGGATAAAGGGTTGAGAAAAGATTTTCCAATCAAATGGACCCAGGAAGAAAGCAGGCATGGCTATACTAATATCTAACAAGTTAACTTCAAACCAAAATTAATCAAAAGAGATGAAGACAGTCATTCCATATTCATCTCAGGAGAAATCCACCAACACAAAGTCTCAGTTCTGAACATCTATGCCCCAAATACAAAGGCCCCCACATTTGTACAAGAAACACTACTAAAACTCAAAGCTCATATAAAACCTCACACACTTATACTGGGAGACTTCAATACACCACTCTCAACACTAGACAGGACCACAAATCAGAAACTCAACAAAGAAACAAAAGAATTAACAGAAGTTATGTCTCAACTGGGGTTAACAGACATCTATAGAACATTCCATCCAAAGACAAAAGAATATACCTTCTTCTCTGCTCCACATGGAACCTTCTCTAAAATCAACCACATACTAGGAGACATAACAAACCTCAACAGATACAAGAGAATAGGAATAGTCCCCTGTATCTTATCGGACCACCATGCTTTAAAATTGGAATTCAACAACAACACAAATAGCAGAAAACCTGCAAACTCATGGAAACTTAACAATATGCAATTGCACCACTCCTGGGTCAAAGAAGAAATAAAGAAAGAAATTAAAGACTTTCTAATGTTCAACGAGAATGAGGATACAACATACCCGAACTTATGGGACATCTTGAAAGCAGTGCTATGAGGGAAGTTCATTGCACTAAGTGCCCATATGAAGAAAACAGAGGATAGTCACATAAGAGAATTAACAGCCCAACTGAAAACCTTAGAACAGAGAGAAGCAAATTCACCCTGCAGGAGTAGACGCCAGGAAATAATCAACTTGAGGGCTGAAATTAACAAAATAGAAATCAGGAAAACAATACAAAAAATCAATGCAACAAAGAGTTGGTTTTTTGAGAAAATCAACAAGATAGACAAACCTTTATCCAAATTAACGAAAAAGCAGAGACAGAACATGCAAATTAACAAAATCAGAAACAAAATGGGGAACATAACAACAGACAGAGAGGAAATCCAGACAATTTTCAGGTCATACTTTGAAAATCTGTATTCCACAAAAATTGAAAATTCAAAGGAAATGGACAAGTTTCTGGATAACTATCACTTACCAAAATTAAATCAAGAACAGACAAACAACTTAAATAGACCTAAAACCCGCAATGAAATAGAAGCAGTCATCAAAAGCCTTCCAACGAAAAAAAGTCCAGGGCCAGATGGATTCAGTGCAGAATTCTACCAGACATTCAAGGAAGAAGTAATACCACTGCTCCTCAAATTGTTCCACAAGATAGAAAAGAAGGTTCATTGCCAAACTCTTTTTATGAGGCCACAATAACTTTGGTACCCAAACCTCACAAAGACACAACTAAGAAAGAAAACTACAGACCAATATCCCTGATGATCATCGATACAAAACTACTCAATAAAATACTGGCAAACCGAATTCAAGAATACATCAGAGAAGTCATCCACAATGACTAAATAGGCTTCATACCTGGAATGCAGGGATGGTTTAACATACGAAAATCTATCAACGTGATCCACCATATAAACAAACAGAAAAAGAAAAACCATAAGATTATCTCCCTAGATGCAGAAAAAGCCTTTGACAAAATTCAACACCCTTTCATGATAAAGGTATTGGAGAGGTCAGGGATAACAGGAACATACCTAAACATAATAAGAGCAATATACAGCAAACCAACTGCCAACATCAAACTGAATGGAGAGAAACTTAAGCCAATTCCTCTAAAATCAGGAACAAGACAAGGCTGTCCTCTCTCTCCATATCTCTTCAATATCGTTCTAGAAGTTCTAGATAATGCTATAAGACACCAAAGGAGATCAAGGGGATCCAACTTGGAAAGGAAGAAGTCAAACTGTCTCTATTTGCAGATTATATGATAGTTTACATAAGCGACCCAATAAACTCTACCAGGAACTCCTACAGCTGATAAACACCTTCAGCAAACTAGCAGGATACAAGATAAACTCAAAAAAATCAGTAGCCCTAATTTTTTCAGAGGACAAAGAGGCAGAGAAAGAAATCAGAGAAACATCACCCTTTACAATAGCCACAAGCAACATAAAGTATCTTGGTGTAACACTTACCAAACAAGTAAAAGACCTATATAAAATAAGAACTTTGTGATTGTAAAGAAAGAAATTAAAGAAGATACGAGAACATGGAAAAATCTGCCATGCTCTTGGTTACATAGGATTAACATAGTAAAAATGGCAATCTTGTCAAAAGCAATCTACAGATTCAATGCAATCCCTATTAAAATCCCAGCACAATTATTCACCGACCTTGAAAGGATAATAATCAACTTTATATGGAAAAACAAAAGACCCAGGATAACCAAAACAACCCTATACAATAAAAGAACTTCAGGAGGCATCACCATTCCTGACTTTAAGCTCTACTACAGAGCTATAGTTCTGAAAACAGCCTGGTATTGGCATAAAAATAGACAGGTAGACCAATGGAATCGAATTGAAAATCCTGATATTAACCCACACACCTATGAACACCTGTATTTCGACAAAACAGCCAAAATTATACAGTGGGGCAAGGACAGCATCTTCAACAAATGGTGCTGGCACAATTGGATGAGGGTGTGTAGAAGACTGCAGATAGACCCATGTCTGTCGCCATGCACCAAACTCAAGTCCAAATGGATCAAAGACCTCAGCATCAACCAGCCACATTGAACCTCTTAGAAGAGAAAGTAGGAGGTACCCTTCAACAAATTGGTAGAGGAGACCGCTTCTAGAACATAATTCCAGGGGCACAGACACTGAAAGAAACAATTAATAAATGGGACCTCTTCAAACTTGAAGCTTCTGTAGGCAAAGGACACAGTCGACAAGACCAAACGGCAGCCCATAGACTGGGAAAAGATTTTCACCAACCCTATATCCGACAAAGGGCTGATCTCCAAAATATACAAAGAACTCAAGAAACTAGTCAACAAAACATCAAATAAACTTATTAAAAAATGCGGTACAGAACTGAAGAAAGAATTCTCAATGTAGGAAATCAAAAAGGTTGAAAGACACTTAAGAAAATGCTCCATATCCTCAGCTATCAGGGAAATGCAAATCAAAACAACTTTGAGATACCATCTTAACACTGCCAGAATGGGTAAAATTAGAAACACCAGTGATGACTTATGTTGGAGAGGATGTGGAGAAAGTGGAACACTCCTCCTCTGCTGGTGGGAGTGCAAACTCATACAGCCATTTTGGAGATCAGTATGGCGGTTCCTCAGGAAAATGGGAATTAGTTTACCACAGGACCCGGCAATCCCCCTCTTAGGCATATACCCAAAGGATTCACATCAATGCAACAAAGACATCTGTTCAACTATGTTCATAGCAGCACTATTTGTAATAGCAAGAACCTGGAAGCGACCTAGATGCCCCTCAATTGAAGAATGGTTAATGAAGATGTGGCACATCTACACAATGGAATACTACTCTGCAGAAAAAAATAATGGTATCTTGAAATTCGCAGGCAAGTAGATGGCACTTGAAGAAACCATCTTGAATGAGGTAACCCAGTCACAAAAATAGGAACACAGTATGTACTCACTCATATATCGATTTTAGACCTAGATCAAATGATCACTAGCCTATAATTCACATCACCAGACGAACTAGGATACAAGGTATATTCTTAGAGATTCATATAAAGTCCCTCACAGAACTGGTAAGGGACAAGTCCATATGGCAGAAGCACATAGAGACAGCTTATCTGAACAAGGAGGAGCTAAAGGCCACTAGACTGATAGCTGGGAAGCCAGCATGGGACTGACTCAGGCCCCCCTGAATATGGGTCTCAGCCAGAAGGACTGAGCAGTTTAAGAGACCTCAGACAGTGGAGCCAGGATGTATCCCTGGTGCACAAAAGGACTTAGGAACATATCCCCCATGGAGGGATAACTGCCTTAATCTAGAGACAGGAGAGAAGCCCTAGTCCCCACTTCACATGACCTGTCAGATCTACATGACCCCAACTGGATGGCATTCCCCTACACATGGAATTGGGGTGGGGGGATGGGAGGGGAGGGTGTTTAGAGTGCATGTGAGAGGGCAGAGAGGGTAAAAGGGAGGGAAGGAGGGATGGAGGGCTGGGGGGTAGGGAGGGAGGGAGGGAGGGAGAGGGAACTGGGATTGACATGTAAAATAAAAAATTAAATTAAAAAAATGCTTTGACTCCAAAATTTAAGTTGAAGGACAAGTTACTGGGGAAAAGGATTTCTAGTTTTGTTTCCACAGAAAATGAAAAGATGTGGATTCCTTCCAGACTAATGTGGTTTGATCAAGCCAGATTGCCTGAAACAGAGTACAAGATGATCCTACATTCAAAACAGCTGGAAAAGGCAGCCTTACAGACTACAGCCAGGATTTCTGCATCTTCATAGAATCCCCATGACAGCGCCCCTTACCAGCAGGAAGTTGTTTGGAAAGAACGACGCCCAAAGTCCAAATATTGTCTATAAATGTTTGCTTTCATTTAAATGGATGTGGTTATATAATAATAATAAAAAAAAAAACCCAAAACCATTCTCTTGGACTGGACAGCACAGTAGGAATGTATGGTGAGTGGGAGCTCTGTAACTAATAGAAGACAGGAAGCAGAGACATAGAGACAGGAAGTGGCCAGGCTGGACAAATGTCTTGTAAACCCTATGTCACATATGCTGGGATATTTTAAAAAGAAACAGAATCCTCACGTTCTCCCTACATCATCTTCCTACTAAGTGAGTGGGATTTATAAAAGTATGAAGTGGAAACAAGGAAAAAAGAACACTGATTTTAGGATGTTCAGATGATATTTGTCTTCTGTAAGAATCTTCTCTGGTGAGGGCTGAATGGGACACTAAGCTATGGGTATAGCAGTCTGCCACTAGTTACTTTGTTGATATGTTCCTTTAGCAGAATAATAATAGTAGACTTTCCCACAGTCTCTGACTTATGTAGTCCTGTGTTCTTGACCGTTTAGCACTGTCAGATATAGGTTCCATCTCACAGAGTGAATCATAAATCCAGTCAAGCATTAGGTCACTATTGTACCATTACAACTTGCAGGCAGTTAATGAAGCCTCAAGGTTGTGACTGGGTGATACTAATGATTGCCCTACTTCTCTGGAAGCTTGAAGAGTATCTTCCAGTTCCCTGAATGCTACTCAGGAGGCACACAACTTTTATCTGAAGTTTAGTAAAACACTGTACCAATGTTGGTTTCTTGTTTTTATCTTTTTCCTTATTTTTTTTTAATATGAAACAAAATGATTTTACAAGTCAATACAATTATCTTCCCTCACATCCTCCCCTAATCCCCACTACACCCATCCCATCCTCTACCAGCTTCCTAGTTAGTGTGAGGCCTTCCACAGGGAGTCTTCAAAGACACCATAAAAGAGGGAGCCATTTTAGCTTTGAAGAGAAAACTAACTCTAGAGAAATGTCCAGAGACCTACAAGGATGTCCCCACTGTCTTAGCAACAGTGGAAAATCTACCTTAAAAATCTGTCCTGATAATGAGATTGATGACTTACTTATGTGCCATCATAGAGCCCTCATGCTGTAGCTGATGGAAACAAAAGTTGACACCCACAGCTAATCACTGAGCCCAACTCCTGGATTCCATATGCAGAGAGGGAGGAGGGATAAGGAAATGGGGGCAACACTAGGCTACAGAAACCCACAGAGACAGCTGACCCAAACTAGGGGGAGCTAACTGATCCCCAGACTGATAACTGGAAAACCAGCATTGGACTGACTCAGACCCCCTGAACATGGGTCTCAGTTAGAAGGCCTGGGCAGACTAAGGGACCTCTGACAGTAGAACCAGGATGTATCGCTGGTGGACTAAAGGACTTTGGGAACACATTCCCTATAAAGAGATACTCCCTTAACCTAGAGGCAAAAGGGAGGGCCTAGGCCCTACTCTAAATGACTTCACAGATTTTGTTAATCCTGCTTCAAGACATCTACCTCCCTATGGAGTGGGGATGGTGGAATGGTTGGGAAGGGAGGAGGGGGGTAGGGCACAGGAGTGAGGGAATGAGGGAGAAAGATCTGGAATAGATAGGTAAAATAAGAAAAAAATAATAAAAGGAAAAGAAATGAAAAAGAAAACCCTCTAAAGGTTTACAATGTGTTTTAAAATGTACTTAGACTTTGGAGAGAGAGAGAAAAAAAAACAAATAGAAAAAAAGAGAGTAGTTGAGTGTAGTGACACACCCTTAATTCCATCTTTGGGAGGCAGAGGCAAACAGATCTCTGTGAATTCAAAGTGAACCTGGTTTACAGAGTTAATTCCAGGACACGCAAAAGTTACACAGCAAACCCTGATCTCAATAAATAAAAAAAAAATATTATTAAAAGAAATAGAGTAATAAAAGATGGAAAGCACACAGAGCACACAGAAAGATACAGTGTTGTCTTTAAATTGCTCAATTGCTAAGGTACAACAATTGCTAACATACACTTGATTATGAATACTGATATATTAATCCAATTTATATATTTTAAAAATGCTTTGATTTCAAAGGTTAAGTCTAACGACAGGTTACTGGGGGAAAGGATTTCTATTTTTCTTTTCACAGAATATAAAAAGCTGTTGATTCCTTCCAGACTAACATGGTTTGATCAAACAACCCCCTAAAACAGTGTCCCAGGTGATCCAATATTCAAAACAGCTGGGAAAAGACAGCCTTGAAGAACACTGCAGCCAGTATTTCTGTGTCTTAGCATTCCCCAAGACAGCACCCCCTACCAGCAGGAAGCAGTGTGCAAAGAATGACTCACAAATTCCCAAATATTTTCTATAAATGTTTATTTTTATTTAAAAAGGGTTGGTATAAATGGTTAATGATCACCACCAATCTCTTTTTATAGGTAAAGAGGGAATCTGGCATAGAAATAAATACATTGTTTGGAATAGATATTCATTTATTGATGCAGATTTAAAGTCAATTTTGTAATATATATATACATATATATATATACATATATATACATATATATATTTCTCTTCTTGTTTATGTATTGTGTTTATATAGTTCAATTAAAAATGTGATGTATACTTTAGTACAGATTTTAGATAGTTATCTATAATAGTCAAAACATAGTGTTAGTTAGGTTTTCTAGATATAGAGAGATATATTTGAGGTGGATAGGCAGGCACTCTTCAAACCTTTCAAAGACCTACAGAATATGGCATTTAAAACGGTTTAGGGATTTTCTTAACAGTGAGGCATCACTGCTCCTAGCAATACCACCTGAGTCAGAAAGGAAGATGGACATCCAAGAAACTTGTTATGGAGTTTACTCCCAGAATGGCAAAACTAGCCATTTGAGCAACATGCTGCTCTTGTCTGGACAGTGTGACTCACAGAAATGTGACAGCTAATACAATATGGACAGTGCTACAGGGTTCCTGCTTCATGGAAGATTCTCCCAGACAGTATTCAATACAAAGAGAAAGTGACTGACAAGACATTTTGAAGTTTCATATTTTGCTGAGGAGTCTGCTAGACACATTATGACCTATAGGCTAAAGATACGATTATTACCGAAGACCTTTGGGTGACTGACCAGGCAGTGAGTTGTCTCTAGCATTTTTTGAGTTTATATATTATCCATCTATGGTTTTTAATGGAGGTGAAGAAAGATAGTTATGGTTATAGATTTCCTTACTTAGGATTAATGATATGTTCCATGTAAGACTTTAGACTCACAAAGATAGGATAGATAATGCAAAAAAATTTTCTTTATAACTTGCTAAATGTCAATGGACTAGATATTGTTAGCAATAGTTATTATTTGATAACTGTTTTGTTATATATTTTACTATGTTAAAGTTAAAACTGCCTTTTTATTTTAGAAAAGGGGAGATAATGATAGATGTCATTTGGTAAATATGTTTTTCTTATTGGTCAATGGATAAAGCACTGTTGGAAAACAGGAAAGCACTATAGGTGGGACTAGGAGACAAGGAAGATAAGGGGGCAGGAAGGAGGATACTCAAGATGTAGAGACTTGAAAGAGCAGAGGTCTGAACCCTCTCTTCGGTATGATAAGACCACTTGGAAACACTTAGATTAATAGAAACGGGGTAATATTTAAGACAGAGGTAAGGAATAAGAAACACTAGTAACTGGCCGAACGCTTTGTACAAAAAAAAAAAAAAAAATTGTGACCTGCTGCACATTCTGTATGTTGGTTATGTGAGATTATTGGATGTGTCTGAAGATTTTTAGATCCTGTAGCCTGCTAGTTGTTCTATCAGTTACTGAAAATGGATTGTTGAAATATTTAATGTTAATTTCAAACACATATTACTTAAACATCAATGAAATTAGGAGGTTGTAATGACAAGGAAATGAAGAAGTGTGTCTTGAGAGAAGGACTGCATTTGCATTTCCAAGTCTTGCACACTTACTCAGGATGTCATACTTGCTGAGTTTTATCCTCCTGAGCCTGCTGCATTTGGTTAAATAGAAGTGATACACACTTATTGTAGCTCTCATTTTGATCTGAGCAGAAAATGAATTCAGACTTCATTATGGTTTTTGAAGATAGGGATTCTCTCTGTAGCTCTGGCTATCCTGAAACTCACTATGTAGGCCAAAGGAGCGCTTAACTATTAATGCTAGTTTTTGTTAAATAGAAATTATTTTATATTTTTGAAATTCTGAAATTTTGTGTGCTTTTCATAAGTAAGTTGTGATGCCAACTTTTCTTTCTTTTTGTCTTTTTTTTCCCATGGTCTGTACTATGGCTTGCTTTTTTATGAATCGTTTCCTATTGCTTTTGTATGTGAATATTACTGACAATCTTTTCAGAGATTTTGGCCAATGTAGATTTCCTTGTTTATGTTTAGTAGAGGTTGTTTTCTTTTTTGTCATAATTTTACCATCTTGCAATAAAATACTAGTAGTCAAAGAATGTGAACAATATACAGATTTTCTGGAGCTATAAAGTCACCTTATTGTCTGAAATAAATCGTTTTTCTCTTCCAGATAAACTGATAAAGCTGGTGTACATTCAGCCATGCACTGAAGCAGCATGCGTTTTGGATTCCAAACAGAGCACAGGTCTGTCTGTTCATAGTCCTGCTGTAGAAAAAATAATTTGATGTTGTGCTCTGCACTTCCAGAAGGCATTACACAGCAAAGAAGAAGAAGGTGTATATATGTATGGTGTAATTTTGTAAATATGGTTTCACAATTGAAAAAAAGCATTAGAGGTTGTCTTAATTTTATTTTAGGCCTCATTAGAGATTTCGTGGCTTTCTGAGTTATTACTCATTTGCAAAGCAATGTGGTAGTATAAAATTATAAATATGTGTTGCCAGGGACCAAACATGAGGTTCTTAATTTTGGCTGTGTTGATAAACACAAAAAAAAAAAAAAAAAAAAAAAAAAAAAAGAAATCATAGCTCTTGTATCAAAGGGAATGAGATTCTAGAGGCAAATTTGAGTGACCATAGCCCAGGAACACATAGTAGTTACCCCAAATTACATGTTTCAATGGAGAAGCAGTTTCATAAATAAATTTATAGCAATGAAAAATAGAAATCCATAAATCAAGACACATTGTAAACACATTGTTGAAAACAACATGGAGGTACTTACAGCAAGTAGAGTGGTGCTCTGCTATACGCTTCCAATACCATCTGAAGATATTTTTAGTTTCTGGTTTGTTGGAATGCAGTAGTCTGCTACCTTCATAAAATTAAAAAAGAATAAAAATTGTATTATCTATTAATCACAGAATATTAGTCCAATATAGAGGTAGACAATGACTGGCTATTCTAGGGACTAAAGCTCATCAAAATAAGGGGATTAATCTCTTGACCTGTAACATTACAGCTTCTCCCCATCACTGCTTTCCTAATCAATCTGTCTGCACACACAGCTTCTTTCCAGTAAGCCACTTTGACAGCTACATATTGGAATCATATGGACAAGAGAACTTTGAAAATGGGGGATACCTTGGTCCTGCCCTTACCAATTCAGATTTTTTGGGCTGGGATGTGTCCTGGGAAACCACTGGAATCCTTTTAAGCTCCTTCTGTTATTCTGAGTAGGCAGGGTTGATAATTGTCCGAGTTGTTGCCTTAAGTGCCTATGCATATTAGAACCAACAAATAGCATAGAGAGGGTACCTAATTAGTTATCCTAAAGGCAGGTGGAACTGGGCTTGGATGTAAAATGAAAAAAAAATTAATTTTTAAATTAAAAATATCCCACGGGAAGTCCCAGATTGCCAAGGTACAATGTTTATTCCCAAAATCTTTAGGTTGGTCAGGTAAACAGTTCTAAAACACATCAACTCTATTTCTTATTTTAAACACTGAAAACTAAGTTAGTACAACTGACTCGAATCACTGCTTCCTTCTCTACTTACTGGAATTTGGAAGGGCAAGAGAGTGGTGAGATTCAGTCTCTGAACTGTGTATTCTGCTAAAACTCAGTCCAGTTCTATCTTGAGCAATCTGAAAAATGGTATAAAGCCATATATACTGTTTTCAAGGCCAAGGTAAAAAGGAAAAGTTAGCTGACAGTAACTTAGACACTGTGGTGGTTTGAATTTGAATGGCACCCCATAGGCAGTGTCATTATTTGAAGTGTTAGGAGATGTGGACTGTTGAGGTGGATGTGGCCTTGCTGGAAGAACTATGTCTCTGGGGGTTGGCTATGAGGTTTCAGAAGCCAAAGCCAGAGACAAGAGTCTCTCTTTTTCTGTTGCCTGCGGATCCATATAAAGAAATTTCAGCTAGTACTCTTCCATCATGTCTACCAGAATGCTGCCATGCTTTTCACCATGATGACAATGGTCTAAAACTTTGAAACTGTAAGCAAGTCCCAATCAAATGTTTTAGTTTATATGAGTTGCCTCGTCAAGCTTCTATGTATTCAACTTCAGAGATTACCTGTGAAATCACCATTGTTAAACTTAACTGATCAGAGTGGCTAAACAAACTAAAGCAATTTGTAATAAATGATGAAAATGCTTTGTTATTCTTTAAAAAAAAACAGAGTTGCCGTGTTCATGATGTCTCTTCATAGCAATAGAACACTGACTAAGACAGACACACTTTGCTAGTACTAAAAACAATGCATCTCTTGGCATTTCGTAAACTACAAAACACAGCTGTACAGAATTCCATCCTAACAAGCCACCTGAAGTCCCACCAAGAAGATGGCTAGCAGTATAGTTTCCATCATCCTTCTATTCGAACGACATCTTTTGAAATTTTATATTCAGTTTTATGTTTAACATGGGGAATCAGTGTCACAATGTGAATGTGGAGATCAGAGGACAGCTATAAAGACTTAGTTCTCTCCTTCATTGTGGTGTTCTAGAGGCTGGATACAGGTCATCTGGAGTGGAGGCAAGTGCATTTACTGACAGAATCATCATAACAGAAACATCATTTTAATAACTACTTTTAAAGTCATATATTATGTATCAAAGTTATCATTTTAGCCACCAAAATGCTATATACTAAATCCCTTACTGTTTAATGCATTCCTAAAGGCATGTAATGCTACTACCCCTTGCAAGGAAAAGATAAAGGAAAACAAACAAACAAACATCAACAACAACAAAAAACCTATATACAAGCCTAGTGGTTCAGTGAGATGCTCAAGGTTTCAAAACCAGGCAAAGAAAACTAAGTACCTGAACTTAAATTTCTATAACTACAAAAGTTTTTTCTGCTAAATTGTGCTTCCTATCAATTTCACAATGAAGGATCAAGAAAGGCTACGAATGAATTTTTCATTCACCAGTTTAATAATCTCAACAAGTGAGTGTGAGGGACAGACTGAAAACTGCAATCCTTTTCACAGTGTGCCATCTGGACCCCACTTTTCTTCAAGAACAAATCTACAAATTAAAGAGTTTGTAAAGCTGGGAAAGGATAAACAAACCTGTTATCTGGCACTAAAGAATCATATGCAGGTAAGCCTTGAGTTAAAAGTCAGCCTACATAATGATGTAGAGGCTTTTCTAGCAAAGACAGTATATAGAAAAATACTCCCCATTGCAGTCTGGAAGGGGGAACAAAGTCTAGGATACACCATTTATACACCATACCATCTCCATTTAGTGAAGCAGGAAAAATTCTAAGAAAGGCTAAAACAAATGCATGTATTGTCTCATGTTATCAGTCCAGGGAAGGAAAGCAACTGGTGTCCTGGTCACCCGATTTTGTAGGCAATTATGTAACTCCCTATTAATTTCCAACTTTTGCCAACATCCTGTTCCTCACCACACCCAGCCAGGAAAGGAAAATTAAGGAAAAGGATTGTGAGTTCTGGATTCCTGTGATTTAATAATAGTTTCCCTTAGTTTCATCAGGAAAACAAAGCTGGATTTCAAGTAAAGAAATCTCAAACAAGCCAGAAAACCCAGGCAATACTTCTGCAGGTTATTCACACAGAAAACAAAGCAAAATATCATCCCTAGTTTTTCTCAAAGGAAACTTTCAAACTTAACAGATGCCCAAGTGCAACAACTGAAATTAAGTTGAAATGACATGTCTGACATGGTCACTGTGTTTCAATATGAATGACAGAATACATAAGCTAAGTTTCATTTGGGGACTAAAACTAATTATCATCACAGCATATCTGCAATCAACCAAATGCAGTGGAATGAATCCATGCAAAACTTAAGAAGGCAAGGGCTTAATGTGCTTAATGCAGTTTTTAATACCCCAGACATGAAGGTGTACAAATGTGACACAGATTTATCTCTAAGTGACTCAACTCATCTGAACTCTTTACAGACAATGACCTTACAAGGACTGAAGCAGTTTCCTGACCTCGGCCATCCAAAGAATTAAAAAAAAATTAATAAGCTACTTCTGGAAATAAAAGGGGGTAAGGGGGTGAGGTAGTAACCAAAAAAGGCACATCTCTTTGCAATGCCCTCTCAAAATTACTTCACTGTGGAGTGGAGATCCAAACAGTGAACAGAAAGTATTGCTCAGTCTAATTTTCATTGTGAACTCCTGAATTCTCACTAGGGTCCAGTAAGTTAAGGTGAGGTAAATGTACCATTGCAAGATGGGATGTGAATGGACATTACAGTTTTTCAAGGTGAACATAATTGAGGGTTTCCCCACCAATAGTTTTATGTGTCTTGCAAGTTCTATTTACTCTTTAAGGCCTGCAAGTCAAGCCGCTCCCCTATGGCTTGGTGGCTGAATAGAAAGAGATCCACAGATCTTTGCTGCATCCCACAGAGAAAACTTGGAAAAGTCCCTGAAGTTCCATGGTGTTTTCCCTGCCCCAGGGATCTCATTCTGGGCCACAGACTGTCCAGGCAGGGAGCCTCACTGAACAGTCTTCCCTTAGAAGAAATCCTCAGCAGGAGACACAGAAGCAGGCAGCCTGAGAATGTGGATGTGAGGAGGCTGGGATCAGTGCCAGGACAAACTCCCAGGGAGTCTGATGTTATGCAGGAGGGTCACCCATCCTTGTCACACCCTGGGGCTCTCTCCTCAGAATTCCAAACTGCCCTCAACTCCCTCAATTAGGTCATGCTCTCACCATGTGGCTTCCAGGGCTCCCAGGGACTTATCTCCTTGAGAGTAGAGAAGAAAATACAAGGCCCCTCCCTTGGAAGCCACTGGGGCAAGAAGAAAGTATCTCTGTGTAGATGGGAAAGAAACACTGACCTGTACACAGCCCTGCCCACCTGCGCATGTGCTGCCTGAGGACCAGTAATAGGCGGGGCAACAGGCCAATGCTACGAATTACTATTGGATGACTTGGCTGCACATCAGGCTGTGTAAGACTAATAGAAAGGCTTGCAACTGTTGACTCAGGAGCTAGGTTGACATCAACTGTGATCAAAGTTGGGTGGCTGGCAACAGCTGCTGGGGAAATGCCCACCCATATTCTCCTACCCCCACCATCTCCTGGAGCTGCCCTTCCTCAGTGCTTCTGGTGCTTAAATAATTACTAGCGTTTACCACACATTGACAAAATTTACCCTTGTGTTTCTTGTCCAACCAAGAAATGGAGTCTTCTTAGTGTCCAAGGTGGAGCAATTCCAGCTACTCAAGAAGGGCTTTGGATGGGTGGCTGGCCCATTGACAGGATGAAGAGTATGACAGTGTATCTTGTGACTTTGAGCTACTATATCACCATGAAGCCATTGTCTTAAAGTCAACCTTGATTTCAGAAATTATCTACTGGCTTCAGAGAAACATAGTATGGATATGTGTCTATTTTGACTCGAGTCTATATTAATTGGTACAAGAATTAACCTCTAATTGTTACTTATTGTAATGTGGTATTGAGGGATAACAGGCCTATCATGCCAAACCATTTTGACTGATGTTATTTATTTAGTGTATATAAAGCTGAAAAGTCCCTGGTTGTTATAAATGTCAAGAAATGAACATTAGGTTTTCTGTGCTGCCACAGAAAATCTGACGGTTCTCTGATGGTTCATTAGATAATGATGCACACCAAGCCAGGTGATTTGAATTGTATCTAGAAAGGAAGGAAAAGGAAATGAAAGAAAGACGAAGGGGATTGAAAACAAAGAAAAAGGAGGAAGAATAAATCTGTTTTTCCATTCTGGGTGCCCTATATACACTTTCCTGGAGTTCCAAGGCACAGACAGGGTGGGGCTGAATTTACCAGGTGCTTTCCATAGTGAGGCTTTAAGGGTTGTTTTTTTTTTCTTTGAGTTAGTGGCTTGAGTGGTTTGGTGCAATGGCTGTAATTCTAGTGACCAGCCCAATCCCTTTCTCCCTTTCTCCCCCAGGAATCCACTCCAGGTAGAACAGAAGCAACCAGCTGCACTTCAGTAAGTACTGGCCCGGAATTAACTTGGCAGTGAGCTTGTTCTGAGACTTCTCTGACTCATAACTGTGAGGATAAGTCAGAGCACCAAGCCCCAGCCATTCCCTCTTTTACTTTTTCTCTGAGCTCATTCACTAGGTTTGGGTTGTTAATTGTCTTCAGTCATAACTGATTATGTGTGAAACTTGGAAGTTAAAGACAATAGAAGGTCAAGGATAAAGCTTCTGTTAGATTTACTACTCATTGTGTGATTTTCCTTGGCTGAGTAAAAAGGCTTGAAGAAAGGATAGAGAAGTAGTAGTGGTGAAGAGAGAAAGGAAAGGAGAAAGAAAAAAAAGAAAAGTATTCTATGGGCCCAAGTTAAAGGCCATTTCTTCCACACTTTTACATTTTTTTCAAGCTCAGGAAAAGCCTGTCTTAGATAAATAATGAAAATAATAATAGAAAGATACAAGAGAAAGAGAACAGATTTCAGATTCATTATATTTGAATAATTGTGTATTCATAGGCAAGTTGAGACAGGGTGCCACATAGCCCAGGATTGCTTAACTTAGGCTGTAGTTCTGGATAACCTAGAACTTCTGATTGTCCTGATCCTACATCTTGAGTGCTGGGATTCTAAGCAAGAATCATCACAACTGGTTTCATAGAGTTACTTAATAGAAGGCTTTGTCGATGTTATAAAAGCACCCTACCAAATGAACTACATTCCCAGCCCCTCACAACAAGTTGGTTAACCACTCTATGTGTATTTTGTCATTACTACTGTAAGAGAGCAACAATTATATTTACCCACAGGGTTGAAAGTATGGTTAGAAAAATTACAACACTTAGTACTAGGCATATTAGAAAGTATTTAAAACAGTAGATGTGAATACAGGTAGTAAACCTTACTACCATTTTTATTAAGATTCCCTTTGAAGCAGTGACATTGTAGCCTCACACAGCAGACTAAAGATGAAAACACCATGCTTCTGAATGATAGCAGATCCTTCCAGGTTCCTCTTGAGTAGAGATTGCAGTGTATGTGGTACCATGGTAGTTGGATCCCAAGGATTCACTTAGGCTATGACAATACATAAACCAGTCAATATAGCAAAGAAATAGGAAATAAACCTGGGTCCTGCATAAGGAAAAGATAGCAGAGACAAGGGACTCTGTACCAGGCCCAGCAGTTCACCCATTTACTAAGGGAATTCCCTCAAGTAAAGAGTTTAAAGAACTGCACTTGGTTCTCCTTTCTGTATCCATGTTTGTTGTGACAATTAACAGAAATCCCAGGAATAAAGTGTCTATCTCACATAAGTATTATCAAAATATCACTTCAGGTTTGGATGCTTTGGCTCCTGACTGAAATCCCAGCACTTGAACAACTGTGGTAGCTTGGCAACACAGTGAATTCCAGGCCAGCCTGGGCTAAACAGTAAGACCCTGTCTCAAAAATAAAAAATAAAAAGTATAAACATGACAAAATAAACAACAAACCAAAAGACCCTCTATGTTAAAGAAAGAAAATTGAAATATATCAAGTTCAGGTGGAGTATGACATATAATTTGAAGCAATATCATACTGCCGGTTTCAAGTCTGAGTTCCACTACTGTCTGCCTTGTTTTCTCATCTGCAAAATTGGTAGAATAACTTCTATGATAATCTATACTTATCGCATGAATTTTAAAAGAATAAACATTCTCAAAATATGGTCTAATAAACTATTCATATTTGTTATACGTAGATAAACAAATCATTGTTGAAACAAGAACAGAGATGGGAAGTGTGCATGCAGTTAGATTATCTCTATCAGAATATTTCGAAGCATAGTTGAGAAGCGGTTGCTGTTCATGATTCATAGTCTGTTCGTTTGCTTCTTGGTCCTTTGTCCCCAAAAAAAGGATCTCTGTATGGAAGTCTGTGTTGGCTCTGGGTTGAATGTTTATAAAAACTAGTCTGTATCATTGAGAGCTGAGTCTGAAGGCTAAGCATCCCTGGAATAGGAGTGCAGAGTTCTTGGGGCTGGTGAGGTTTTGTTGCAGGGAGACTTAAGACTGCTAAAACTGAAGGTTTTAGCTTAAGCTGCCTCTCTCCCCACAGACTAGTGAGGCATTTGTGGCCCTGCTATTCTCAGGCAAGGGTGGAACTCTTATGAGATATTTAACAAAGTGCTTTTTGTGTTATTAGAGTTTCTATAACCTGGGACTGAGGATGTGACTTGGTAACAGAATGCATACCTAGCACACATGAGTCCCTGCGTTCATCACTAGCACCATAAAAAACAAACAAATTTTGAATGGCAAGTCTGATTTTTTGCTATAAAACAGTTCCCAGGCAGCTGAGCCTCCTCTTCTGGTAGGGAAGGCTCGTCAAATCCCTGGAAGACTTCTGTATGATCAGACAGTACAGAACTCCACTGGTGACATCATACAGCTTATCTTCTGAGGAGATGGCTGACATGTTGTTGCCATGGAAGGCAAATATAGACCTCTAGTGCTTAAAAGGTGTCTGAACAACATCACAGTGAGATGTAGCACGTTGAGGGCTATGGTCTTCTGTGGGGCTTTGTTATAGTCGTTGGTACTGTTTGTAGTATCACATTCCCCAATTAATAATTTATGTCTTACTACTAGATTAGCAGCTTACTATCATTAGTTACGCTGTCTTTTTTCATACATGAGCCTATTTTTAGTTCACAGCAGTTGCCAATGAATAAGCCTGTGGCTTTTCTCTTCCAGGTCCCATGAAAATCCTGATCCCACTTCTGACACCATATATGGATCAGGATAAACAAATAGGCTGAATAGATGTTTATTCAGGGAGAAATAACTTACAACAGAGACAGATGAACACCAGCAGGTTCCTGGTCTCAAGGATGCCTCCAGATGCTCTCCTGTCTGCGTCCCATCAGTAAGAGAGCATTTCCAGCCACTGCCTCAGACCTAGTTCCCCAAGTCAGTTCTGCCCCTGGCTTGTTCAGTGCTACAGATGCTGACAAAGTGAGTATCTCACTACACATAAAATATCTTGAGGTAACACTTACCAAACAAGTGAAAGACCTATATAGTAATAACTTTGTGTTTTTAAATAAAGAATTTAAAGAAGATACCAAAAAAAAAAAAAAAATGGAAAGATCTCCCACGCTTTTGGATAGGTAGGATAAACATAGTAAAAATAGCAATCTTGCCAAAAGCAATCTACAGATTCAATGCAATCTCCATCAAAATCCCAGCAAAATCCTTCACTGACCTTGAAATTATAATACTCAACTTAATATGGAAAAACAAAAGACCCAGGATAACCAAATAAACATTGTACAATAAGGGAACTTCTGGAGGCATCGTCATGACCAACTTCAAGCTCTAATATAGAGCTATAGTCCTGAAAACAGCTTGGTATTGCCACATAAAATAGACAGTCAGACAAATATAATTGAATTGAAAATCCTGATATTTACCCACACACCTACGAACACCTGATTTTTGACAAAACTGCTAAAAGTGTACAATGGTGCTGGCATGATGGTTTGTAGAAGATTGCAGATAGACCCATGTCTATCACCATGCACAAAACTTATGTCCAAATAGATCAAAGACCTCAACATAAATCCAGCCACACTGAACCTCTTAAAAGGGAAAGTGGAAGGTACCCTTGAACAAATTGGTACAGGAGAATGCTTCTTGAACATAACACCAGTAGCACAGACAATGAGATCAACAATTAATAAATAGAATTTCCTCAAGCTGAGAAACTTCTGTAAGGCAAATGATATAGTCAGCAAGGACAAACGGCAGCCCATAGACTGGAAAAAGATCTTCACCATCCCCACATCTGACAGAGGACTGCTCTCCAAAATATACAAAGAACTCAAGAAACCAATCACTATCCCTGTGTCCTACTGGGCCCACTGCTCCACTGCTCTGGTTGAACATAGGGCCACAGGGTGTCCAACAACCCCTCCACCTCCATGGAACCTCTTGGGTCCCTGCTGAGCTCATAAGACCTGCCTATCCATAAGGGACCACACTGAGGCCATGCCCACCTGATCTTTGAACCCCATTCCTGGCCCCTCTGCTAGAGGAGAGACCTCCAAGTGAGTTGAGACCATCCAGAGTTACAGACATCGAATCCTGATCCAAATATACCCACAAGGAAAGTAGGGTAGAAAGAGAAAGACTCCAACTGCACCCACCTGAAGAAGAAATGGGAAGAAGCCAATACAAGAAAACACCCAACAACGGAGAGAAAAGCATGACATCCCCAGAATTTAGGGACCCTATACCAACTAGAAAGCAGATGAAACAGAAGAGAATGACTTAAAGAATAACTTCATAAAAATGATAGAGGCCCTCAAAGGTGATATTAGAAAATCCTTAAAGAAATGGAAGGAAAAACAAAACAAAAAAAAACAAACAAACAAAAAAAAAAAAACCAAAAACAAAAATTTGTAGGAAATAGAGGAAAAGACCAAGCAAAAAAATGCAAGAAATAAACAAATCTCTTAAAGAAAGTAAGAAAAGCTAAGAAAACAATGAAAAGATGAAGCAAATAATTCAAATAGTTCAAGAATTAAAAACTGGAATAGAGACAATAAAGAAAAAACAAACTGAGGTAAAGCTAGAAATAGAAAAACTGGACAAACGATCAGGAACTACAGATGCAAGCATAACTAACAGAATACAAGAGATTGCAAAGAGAATCTCAGGTGCTGAAGATAAACTAGAGGAAATAGATTCATCGACCACAGAAAATATTAAACCCAACAAATTCTTAACACAAAACATCCAGGAAATTCTCATTTTACATATTGATCCCAGTTCTCTCTCCTGCCCTCCCATCTCATCCTCCCCCCAACTACACAGGCAGGGATCATCATAAATCTGTCAAGTCATTTGGAGTAGGGTTTAGGCCCTCCCTCCTGCCTCTAGGCTAAGAGAGTATCCCTCCATGGGGAATGTGCTCCCAAAGACCTTTCCTGCACCAGGTATACATCCTGGTTCAGTCATAAGAGGTCCCTTATACTACCTAGGCCTTCAAACGGAGACCCATGTTCATGAGGTCTGAGTGATTTCAATGCTGGTTTCTCACTATCATTCCAGGGGTCCATGAGCTCCCCCTTGTTCAGGTCAGCTCTCTCTGTGTGTTTCTCATGCCTGATTTTGACTCCTTTCTTTTCTTTTTTATTTTTCTTTCTTTTTTTTTTTTTCTTATTTTATATACAGACTCAAATTCCCTCCCTCTGTCCCTGCTCCCTCCCCTGTCCCTGACCACCCTCCCATCTTGCCCCACCCCTCGCACTCCACAGGGAGGGTGATGCCTTGCAGGAGGGGTCAACAAAATCTGTCAAGTCATTTGAGTAGGGACTAGGTCCTCCCTCTTGCCTTTTGGTTAAGAAAGTATCCCTCCATGGGGAATGTGTTCCCAAAGTCCTTTGTGCACCAGAGATAAATCCTGGTACCACTGTCAGAGGTCCCTTAGACTGCCCAGGCCTTCTAACTGAGACCCATGTTCAGAAGGTCTGAGTTGATCCAATGCTGGATTCCCAGCTATCAGCCCAGTAGCTCCTCCTTGCTCATGTCAGCTGTCTTTGTGGGTTCTGTAGCCTGGTTTTGTCCTCCCTCTCTGCATCTGGATTCCAATTCGGCTCAGTGTTTAGTTGGGGGTGTCTGCTTCTGTTTTCATCTCCTACCAGCTGAGGGCTCTATGATGGCTTACAAGTTAGTAATCAATCTTATTCTCAGGGAAGGGCATTTAAGGTAGCCTGCCACTGTTACTCAGAATGTTAGTTGTCAACATCCTTATAGGTCTCTGGACATTTCTCTGGAGGCACTTTTCTCTTCAAATATAATGGCTTTCTCTCTTATGGTATCCCATTTTTTGCTCTTGTCTATTGGTCCCCTGACTCAATGATGGAAACAGGAGGAAACACCCACAGCTAAACACTGAGCCAAACTTCTGGAATCCAGTTACAGAGAGGGAAGAGTGGTAAGAAATAAAACTTGTGTGTTTATAACTGATACTGTATTGAAAGCAAAAAAGAAGCAGTTAGCTCAGGATTTTTCATTTCTTGAAATGATCTTTTACTCATTTTATTGCTCAAGAGTGCATAGAACAATATGGGTATATTTCTTAATAATTTGGTTCTTGTGACCAATTCCTGACAGCATTTCTATAGAGTACCATATACAAGGTATAGCTATAATCCTGACAGTGTGGATACACGATGGATACTGATTTCATCATAAAGTGTGTATTCATGGAATAAGTTATGCTATCCATACTCAAGGCCGCCAATGGCCTGTGTGTGATGGTTGGCAGGGAACTAACTATGTTGCCATGCTGCATTGATCTTGTAAAGATCCATCTATACATATGATCTCTGAGTATATGAGTGACACCACACCTGAATAAAGATCTTGGAGTCAAGTGTGAAGAGAGGCAAATTCTTTTTTATTCATAAAAAACATTTTTATCAAAAGTGGCTTTTACATGGCAGTAAATAAAACAGTGAATAGCCTTAAAAAATTTATGAAAAACAATAACAAGAACAAAAGCCATGAAAATAGCAAAACTATAACAAAAAAGCAAAGATGTAAAGCAAAACTAAAGGAAAAATTGACATGAGCAGCATTCTCTTGCTACAGTTTGAAAGGCACAGACCTACAGCCTGTGGATGGCCTTGCAGGGAAGTCACCAGTGTTAGCAGGTTTTACAAGATGAGTCTATCAATTCCTCTCTTGCATCACAGGAGTTCTGTCCTTGCTGGGCATGTGGTTTAGCAGGTGGCTCTTGCTCTAGCACCTCTTTCTGCAAGTGGCCCTCATCCTGGGCTGGGTTCTCTTCCATCTCAGGCTGCAGCTGTGTGGTCCTGGAAAAGTAGGGCAGTTAAGATTCAGGCCAGTTGGGAACCTGCTGTGTCAGCTGTCAGGTCCTTTCCCTTCCCCCTCCACCTCATTGCTTCTGGACAGTTAACATTGATGTTTTGACTGATGTTATTGTTGGTACCGCTAAATAATAAATATCGCAGAGTATCTAGATGTGTAACTTTTCCCAGACCTAAACACATGTCCTGATTGAAACTAAACAAATTGGGGAGGCTGAGGAAAACAAATCACTGTCAGTTCAAGAAACTACTGCGCAGAACATAGAGAGGTCAGAAGGCAGGAAGGAAAACTCAATTCTACAGACACACTGATATCAAAGATACTGTTTTATGGGTGGATGCTCTTGTAGAACGCACTAGCACTTTTGTATGAAGATGCCTTTCTCTGGTTGTTGCAAAGACCCATGCAAGTGAGGGGAAGCCCATAAATGATACAGATCCCAAGTTCAGGGGTCACTCTAAGCTCTACCTGTTCTCCCCAGCCAGGGCTCTTACCTCATCTGGGTGACATCAAAGTGATGTTGCAGCTTTTCTGACAGTTCCTTTGTCTGAATCACCATCTCCTTTTGCTTCAGTAGGACCTCAAGTCTTTCCTCCAATCTATTGAGCTCCTGTTCATTACAAGATTGTGTTCTTAAGAAGTGTTACACACTGTCATATAATTGTAAACATATACAAATGATCCCAAGGGCTTGCTAGTTAGCATGGCTAGTAAGAGTCAGCATTCAGGGAAGTAGGAAACCCACATTCAAGGAGTTTGACATGAAATTGAGTGGTGTTCTCAGAACAATGCACACATGCATGATGTACCACCACACCCACAGGCTTAAACTACACAAAGATATTATCTCTCCCTCTCACCACCTCTCTCACTCACTCATTCATTTATTCACTCACTCTCCAGAAAATAACTCATGTTTCCAGAAAGACGTCGCCAGATTTTGATACAGCCATGACAGCTGTACTCAGGAGATCAGAATGAGAGACGATCTACTTCTAAAAATTATCAAACTACTAAGGAACACCCCTATAACCAAAAAGGATCCATGTCCTTTCAATAGAAGGTAGATTCCTTTCACTGTCCATAAGGGACCATGGTAAGGGGAAACATCAGGAAATCTTAGGCAAATACCATCCAAATGAGGACAGCCTACTCAAGGTGTGTGTCTATAAGTTCCATAAGCACCAGATTTTTAAAGTCTGAGTCTGAGGACTGACTGGCATTGCATTCACAGAGCAAATTGGTGTTCTATGTAGAGACTCCTATGACTCTCGCATATGGTGGCAGTGGCTAACAGTACCTGTCACACTTGTCCCAGAGCACAAGTCCTGAGTAGTTTCCTAAGGCTCCTTCCTTACAGAAGGGCAGAATGCTCGAACCAAAGCTTTGGATTTTCAGTGAAGCGAAATCATAACACAGGGAGAATGCTAGTCCACAGCTAATGGGGTCCATGCCAAGATAGGCACTTACCTATAGAAAACTATCTCCTTTGTCAGCTCACTGAACTTTTCTGATGTCTCAATGTCCTCATTCTCTATGACTTTTAGTTTTGTTCATCTCAGTGTCTGTGCTACTGGTGCTATGTTCAAGAAGCATTCTCCTGTACCAATTTGTTCAAGGTCACCTCCCACTTTCCTTTCTAATAGGTTCAGTGTCACTGGATGTATGTTGAGGTCTTTGATATAGTTGGACTTAAGTTTAATGCATGGTAATAGATATGGGTCTGTCTGCAGTCTTCTACACAACATCATGACAACACCTTTATATGCTTTTAGCTGTTTTGTCAAAAATTGGGTATTCGTAGGTGTGTGGGTTAATATCAGGATTTTTTATTCAATTCCATTCATTTACCTGTCTGTTTTTTGTGGCAATACCAAACTGTTTTCAGGACTATAGCTCTATAGTAGAGTTTGAGGTTAGGCATGGGGATAGATGCCTTCTGAAGTTCCTTTATTGTACAAAGTCGTTTTGGCTATCCTGGATCTTTTGTTTTTTCCATATAAAGTTGAGTATTATTCTTTCAAGGTCAGTGAAGAATTGGGGATTGCACTAAATATGTAGATTGCTGTTTGGCAAGATTGTCATTTTTACTACGATTATCCTACCTATCCAAGAGCATGGGAGATCTTTCCATATTCTGGTATCTTCTTTATTTTCTTTATTTAAAAGCACAAAATTCTGGCTTTATAGGTTTTTCACTTATTTAGTAAGAGTTACTCAAAGATACTTTATGGTGTTTGTTGGTATTGTAAATGGTGATGTTTTTCTGACATCTTTCTCAGTCCCTTTACTGTCTGTATGTAGTAGGGCTACTGAATTTCTTTTTGGTTTAACCTTATATCCTGCCAATTTGCTGAAGGTGTTTTTCAGCTGTAAGAGTTCCTTATTTTCATCTTTTCTAGTCTTTTTTACTCTACAGTAACTTTGCATATACATTATGGCATCCAGTCTAGTCTTTCATGGTATTCCTGAATGTGTGACCAAGGGGGATTTGCATCTATATATATTTCTTGTGTCTTTCTTGGACTTCTTTCCTTGTTTCTTGTTTGTCCTATTCTGATTTTTAAGTTTTGGTATATTTTATTAAAATTTATTTTATTATCCCTTAGGAGTCTGTTGATTATGTAATGAGAGACAGAAGTAGTGGATATGCAATAGTGGAGCTGGGAGGAACGGAGGGCAGGGAAAACTATAATTAGCATATATAACGGTAGAAAAAGAAAAAAGATTTTCAACAAGAGGGGGGAAAAGACACTTCATAGCCTTTTGAGTGACAAGAGTGACAGGAATCTAAGGGAAGCTAAAGTATCCTTGTAAGGAACAGAAACCATGTGTATCAAAACACAGGGCTCCAGTGTCTATGTGTATAATCCAGATTAGAGCCTCCTGCTTCAGTTAGTTTTAGAAGCAAAAAAAAAAAAAAAAAAACACCCATTCATTTTCAAAACTAGTTTCATTAAGAAAATAAAAGGAGACAGGGCTAAAATGAAAGTATGCTTTATTCTCTAGGACAATGGGTAAGGGTGATCAATATTATACTGAGAAAATCACTACAGAAATATAGAAACAAACACAGAATAGTTTGGGGCTTACTGGATACAAAGAACACAGAAGAAGACTTTAACCACACTGGTCTGCAGACTCCACATGTAAATGTAGTCAGATTTGCTTTAGAATATAAAAAAGAGAAGCAAATGAAAAATGAGGAAAAAGCAGAAATCACAAAAAGAGAGATGCAGAAGGATCCACAATAAACAGATACAGAAAACACAGAGGAGAAGATGTACATGATTTAATTAAATGAATAGGATTCAGGAGATTTTAAAAGCCAAGTTCCCATTTGGTTATTATTGGTGATGATGACAATGATGATGATTATCATGTCAAAAGAATACAAAGGTCAACTATAATACTTGTGTTACTAAGAGCTTCTCAAATTTACTGAAATGATTTCTGTGTATTGCTGGTAGCAAATACAGCTCACAATAAAAACAATGCAACTATTGTTATCTAGTTCTCAATAACAAGAAAAAACACAACATTTAATTTTCCAAATGACAATAGAAATGTTGTGTGTAAAGATGAAATAAAAATCTATCTATTTATTTTTTTAATCCAGCAAAGTATTAGTTCATTTTGGTAGCTTCTGTGGATTATGAGATTATATGTAAAATTAAACACAAAACAATTTAGATTACATTTTAAAGTGGTAAAATGAGTAAAATATTGCAGATGTGAAAATTTTGACATTTTCAAAAGCATGTGTGCCCAAAAGGAATTACTCCAGAAGATATTGATAGACATTGTTGATTTGCACTGTTTGAGCCTTAAAATGCTAATATAAATCTTATGAAATAGGAGGAGGCTGGGTCAAAAGGGGAAGCTTTTACGATTCCTTGGTGTTTGCAAATGTATTAGGTTTTAATATGTGTATTTGTTTCAAATGTCCACACTGGTCTTTTCCTCCTATGGATAAATTCCCCAAATCCTGTTAAAACAATAACACCAAAGAACATGCCATTTCATTATATATATATATATATATATATATATGTAAACTGGGTCTCTTCTTTCTGCTTCGTTCAAATACAAATCTTTAGATACCTAAAAAGAGTACATTTCTAGATATTTAAATTACATATTTACTCCAACATGAAACAGTTATTCAGTATTTACTCTGGGCCTAGATACTGGTTATATATTGATAAAGAATTAACACATATAATGGTCCTCCTGAAACAGTGTCTTTACTAAGGGCTACAATTTAGATGCCTCACGTAAGTTGTCAGTAACAGCTCTCAGAGGCAAGGATGTAAACTGTTTCTAATGATAAAGAGACAGTAACTAGGGATCATGGAACAGATAATTTCTGGGAACTATCACAGAATGAGTAAAAAACCTAAGGTGGTAATGAGCTGGCTAGTGAGGCCAGGGCCAATGTAACTGTGCAGAGAAAGCAATGGGAATAGGAAAAATGACTATGGAATGAGGTCGGAGAGATGTGTGTGAGAACAGTGTGAGTCCTGATGGGGTCAAGGACTTTTTTCTTAGTGGTGGTAACAGAACACGGAGAAGGCAGACAAAAGAAAAACCAAAGAATGGCATTAACATATAATATTAGGTGCCTAGTATGAAACCAGACATCAGTAGCCACCTTTAATCCTTTTAAGTCTGGGATTATTATCACTGTATTTACATTTTTCATTTAAGGAAATATAGATTTGAGAGGTCATTGGCCTCCAGAACATCAGATAATAAATCAAAAATGTCAGAAATTGTACACAGACTCAATTTTAAAACCATGTGCCTCATCTCTACTTCCAAATATAGCTTAAAATAATGACAATACACAAATTATACACACATTTGATGTTATATGTAGCAAAAGTCAATCAGACATATCAGGTATTTGTTTTCATAAATTTTACAGGATCTACAACACACATATTAATTATGTATGGTTATACCATCCAAATGGGGAATGTGTAACTGGCACCAAATCCAAGAGTTTTCATGTGCATTTCAATGAAATTCAATATGCCTATAATACACTTCAACTTCTCAGTAACATAGCTGCTACACATAAGTCAATATCTCTATACCCTCTCTATACCCTCTCACCTTGCAACTTAAGAAAAACTACAAAGAAACACACTTCTCCATACTTAGTAACAGTAGTCATTCAGGGGATGTCCTAAGCTACTTCTTGTTCATTCACAACAAAATCTTAGTAAAAACATTAGTGGAGACTAATATCACTTCGGTTTGAAAGCTGATACTCACACTTGTCTGCTCAAGCACCATGAATATGTCCAGCCCATCCTATTTGGGTCTTGAATTCATACCATCACTATAATAAAAGTTAAAAAAAAAACACTCAGATTACCCTTCATAAATGCAGTGTTCTGCCCTGACACTACTTTGGACCTGCCCAATCTGGTTTCTTATTTGAGAGGGAATACAATATCTTCCATGAAACCACATCACTATAGCATTTTCAAACTTCAATGGTGTTTACAAAATCAATCATAACAGCACTGAAATGGAGATGAAAATTTAAATTCTTGAAGAGGTGGAGAATCTCCCTTATATGCCCTTCCCTGATATTGAGATTGATAACTATGTTATATGCAGTCCTAGATCCTTTATCCAGTATCTGACAGAAGCAGAAGCAAACACCCACAGCTAAACACTGAGCTGAACTCCTGGAATCCAGTTGCAGACAGGGAGGAGTGATCAGCAAAGGGGTAAAGTCCATCCTGGAGAAACACAAAGAAACAGCTGACCTGAACAAGGGGGAGCTGATGGATGCTAGTGTTTTATTTTGTGATTTTACTATGAAACCAGAAACACCACCTTCAAATCATTTCTGGAAAAGCACATAAGAAATGAAGTCCAGGGTGAGATGGCTACTCCCTGGCTATTTGACTTTAATTGCCTTAAAAGCAAAGGAAATATAAACTTCTAACTTCCTAGTATTTGATCTCTTTTCATAGGCTCTCTAGCCTTTAATTCCCTGATGAAGACTGTCCTGCATCTTTAACAGACCTGAGGAAGAAGATGAGTCTTTTAAAGACAAAGATCCTGATCAGGGTACCACTTATTCAAAGCAACACATCAACATCCAATCCTGTTTCAGCTGGGCCTTGGGCAGTGTACCAAGCTACTCATTTGAGAGGTATGACCATCAACTCTACCCAAATGGTTGCTAAATGAAGGTAAATCAGCTGTAGTCAATAGCAAACCAGCATTGGAATGGGTCATCTTAATTTAATCTTTGGTGTTGGAAGTGTAGTGTCTCTCATGGTTTCTCTCTACCCCTTGACCGGGTGAGTGAGGTTTGGCCTCAGATCCTGACACTTCATACTGGGACAGCACAAGTGAGAGTAGAGTTTGTCATAGGCACAGTCCTATGCTAACAGCATTGGAATCTACAGAATATCACTTACGCTGGTCTCTATGTGGACCTGAGGAAAGGCAAGAGAAACGTCCTTAGATTAGAAAGATCAACTCACCTTCTGATCCTTCTCCATAAGAGGAAAGAGTGGCATGTAATGGCAAGTGCTTTTCATTAGAAAGAATTGGAAAGTGAGTTTCTTTTAGGTATGGCATGTTTCTCCAAAGTTGTCCTGACACTGGCTTTGCAGGTTCACCTTGAACTGAGATCATCCTGATTCCATTTCAAAATTGGGGTCACCAAGGCCAGTGATGACAGTCCTAGTCATGGAAACCAGGGCTTATGCATGCTAGGCAGTTACTCCACCTCCTGAAGTATGTCTACAGCTATTATTTTTATTTTTCTAGTATCCTTTCATTTTCCTAATGAGGGCAAATCTCACAGAGTCCTGCAACTAATACTGCCTTGGTGTCTGATGAAGAGTGCACAGCCCCACACTCAGCCTGAGGGCTCACACTCTTCATGGATCCAATATTGAAGTCTTCTCTGCCAATAGATAATCACACTTTCTCAGCAACCCTGATGGCTGCATTTTCTATCTGCTAAGTGACCCTGGGGCAATTTTCAAAAGCTAAGCACATGGATTCCAGGACTGCAAACTTCAACCAATACCCCGCACTGTAACCAGTCATGCAAGTTCATCCTGCAAGTACTTTCAAACACTTGTTATGAGGAATGCAATCTCTCTGCAATTATTTATTCATGCCAAGGTGGCTTCTTGTATTGATCAATAGAGGTTTTTTGAGGAAGGAAAGACACATTATTTATTAATGTTAGAAAGTCTAGGTCAGTTCTCAACAAGGAGTATATCATGGGGTTTCCAATCAAGCTAAGAAAACTCTGGATTTGTAAGGATGAGGTGTTGAATGCCTTACCACTCATTCCAAGAGAGCATCCTGGAAAAGGAACCTGGGATTCTGATTCATTTATGGATAAATAATTAGCAGGGATGAAAAAATCTATTCCTCATGATATCAGCAGTCCCTTCCCCGGCATTGTATGGTATCCAGGAGCACTTGAGGCATTCCGTGATGTCACCAGTGTTGTAGCAACACCAACTGCCCTTAGGGAAATCCTTCAGTGCCTCTTGGTCATATCAGTAGCCATGTTGTCAATACTGAGGTCTCTGTTTTCAAGAGAAAATTGGGAACATCCCGAGGCCAGAGATAGACAGAAAGAAGCTGCTGTTAGGTCTCAAAATATAACAGGCAAAAATAAGTGGTCCTGGCAAAGGCACAGTGAGTGCTGGGCAAGAGATGGCGAGGTTTCTGGAGGAGGTGGGTTTGAGCTGGGATTTCCAGTAAAGGAGCAGAAATTCTTCTGGAGCCTCTTAGAAGCAAGCTTCCCATAATTACTAATAGTCCATGACTCCAGAATATTAGTGTCTGTTCCCTAAGCCAGGACCAGGTAAAGCAAGGCTATTGTGCTGGGAGCATTTAGTATTTACCTTACTGGAGTTTGGGGTTGTAAGGTGGGGATAGGAGGAGGCTAGCAGTGGGCAGGGGAGGGAACAGTGTGCATCCAGCTTAGGGCAAGCATCACTGAACTTCACTCTAAGCAGGTTCCTTTAGGTTTAATGAATTCCTGACACTAGTCACATGCAGAGAAAAGAGCACCTAAGATATTAAGCCCCCTGACTGTACAACAGAACTGCTGTAATTATCTTTCCCTGACAGTGATATCCATAGGGTTTGAATTATAAATTGAGGATGCCAAGCAATACTCTAGTGTAGACTAACAACTGTCAGAAGCATGGGACTAGGGAAGCAATAAGCTCCTAAATACTAGGTTCCATGTTTCTGGGCAGTCAGTTTGGTGGGGTGACTTGGTGAGGTTTTTGACCATCTTATCTTCCTTCATGATTTCTCGATCTACATCCATGGGCCTGGAATGAACAGGCAGATGGTCTGGGCTCCTCACAGCAACTGAATGCTTATGCACTTTGTCATTTCTCCTGACATCTGAAACCACAGGCAGGGTTCACTGCTCTAGACCATGTTGCATCTTGTACCACTGTAATTAATCCTGAAAGGTTGTCCTTGTGTTCATGTGAAACATGTGTAGGGAAGTAGAGGAAATCCCTAACTGCTTACATAACCACATCTCCACAGAATATTGTGAGAGCTGAAATCCGCAAATGAGGAGTCTCAACCTAGGCTAAAATTATTGGATTGTCCCTGGGTTCCAAATATATTTTTGTTTGGTCATCAGGGTGGTTTGTCCTTTCTCTATGTCTTTCATGCAATTTTACCAAAGTTCATCTAATCACAGAGGCCACTATGCAGCCATCATCCCAGCCAAAGCTCCTCACCAAGAAAAAAGTGAAGAAGGAAATGGAGAGGCTGAGCACAGAATTGCAGCTGATGACCAACCACAGAAATGAGCTGTGAGATCGCCTGACAACAGGTATCCATCCTTTCAGACTCCATGGGACTGTCTGCACCCTCTTCTGCTTTCTTTTAAGGTCTAGGTCTTGTGTTCCATAGAGACATCTAACCTTACATCATGCGAACTCATGGACTCTGGGCCAACAGTTAGGGAGCCTCCATGGAACCCATCTAGGCCCTCTGCATGTGTGTATGACTGTGGTGTAACTTTTTCTTAATGTTTCAGTGATATCAAAACTTGTCCCTGGAGCTTAGCAGGCTTTTGGGAATCCTTTCCACATACTGGATTACATAGAATAGCCTTGATGAAAGTAGAGGAGCTAAGTCCTTTGCTCAAGTCCATTGGAGACTTGCTTTCTGAGCTAAGATGCAGGAGTACTAGAAGGGGTTAGATATGAGGTAGGGTGGAGGTGCGGGGCTTGGGAGGAGGGGAAAGTGCTGGTTTATGGACAATATATAAAATAAAATAGTAAATATTGCTTGTTTTTAAAAAAAGATTTTAGTGTCTAGAAGGAACCACCTCCATAATGACTCTTTAGCCACCTCATGACCTAGTTTCTTCTCAGTGGAGAGGCATACCTGAAGTTTTAGAGGGAGTGAGATGGTTACACTAACTTCACTGTTTTCTCTAAATGAAATACAGAGGCAGTGGTACCAATCACACAACTAAGGAATAGAGGCAGCAATGTACAGGTTCCCAGCATGCATTTGGAAAGGTCCTGACAAATGGTGGCTTTTAGGAGATAATATGTGCCATGAGTTTGTGGTGAGTCTTTGAACTTGCCTGGCAAGTGACTGTGTACTCGAAGCTCTTGGTAGGAGTTGGACAAGCATGGTTCCACTTGGTCCTTCCCAGTGTGGTACAGGAAGTATTTGGATACTTGACTGTTTCTTTCTAGTTTTGAGCCTTTAGATCACAGTGTTCCATGCATTTCTTTAGAATCTGATCATGAGTGCTCTCCCCTCTTTGTGTCTCCTCATTTTTTTCTTTTTTCCTTCCTTCCTTTCATCCTTCCTTCCTTCCTCCCTTCCTTTATTTCTTCCTTTCTCCCCCCCTCTCTGTCTCTGCTTCTCTCTCTCTCTTTTTCCCTCTCTCTCCCCCTGAGATGTTCATACATGCATATGCAATTTTGTGAGTCCCCAAACAATCTGGGAGCCAGGGCTATGTGATAGGGCCTAAGGGTTTGCGTTTGCCTGTATCCCATTATAGCCTATGATACTGCTGATATTTGGGAGCCCCACATTATGCCTCAATGCTCTTGTCATTAGCTCTCATCATAGGTGCATGTAGCAATCCCTTGGGAAGTTTGTATAGCTGTCCTGATATAGGGTCACAACCCATGAATTATGGGCTGTCACTTTTCACTAAAAGTCACCTGGGGAATAGAATCTATGTTTTAAAACAGGAGAAAACTCATTGTTATATCTGGTATATTCAGACATTTGGAATAGACTCCTGGTATCATAAAGGGCATGATGGACCATCTAGGACTGCTGAGTAAACTCATGTATATTGGACACCCTCCATCTGAACACCCAGAAACTCCTGACCAAGGGATATGATAACAAGTTTCAAAGCACAAGGAGGTCCCAGTACTTAGGAGCCTGAATGTGGCATCAACAGGGCTATAGCAGACCAGGATACAATTTGAGTTCACATGATCCTTGAAGCTTTTTCCTCTTGTTTCTAGACCATAACCCAAGCCAAATACATTCTATGAGAAACTGAAGTTGGAACATAAACAGGTGTATGGGAACTAAAAATCTTTAAGAATGATAACACCAAGGTATCAGAAAAGTTGTCAGCTGACCAGGGGGACAGTCTTCTATCGGTAAGTGCTCATCTTGGCATAGATCCCATTAGCTGTGGAATGGAATTCTATCCCTGTTAGGATTTCCCTTGACTGAAAAGTCCAATGCTTTGGTTCTAGTCCTTGTGCTCCTCAGGAAGGACCTTACCAAGCTACGATTGGAGTTGTGCCTCTTGGACTCAGCTAAGTGTGACAGATACTGTTATCCATTGACACCACTGTGCTAGAGTCATAGTAACCTCTATGTAGAACAGTGATTTGCACTGTGAATGGAATGCCAGTCAGCCCTGGGCTTCTGGAGCTCAGACTCAGGCTTTAGAGATCTGATGGATGTGGAAACTTTAGATACTCATCTTGGGTAACTTGTCCTTATTTGAGGGTATTTGCCCAAGACTTCCTAATGTTTCCCTTTACCATGGTCCATTATGGACAGTGAGGGGAATACACCTTATATTGAAAGGACATGAATCATATTGGATATAGGATATAGTAGTTTGATAATTTGTAGGTCTTCTCTCATTCTGATCTCCTAAATACAGCTATCATGGATGTATCAGAAAATGGCTATATCTTTCTGGAAACATGAGTTCTTTCAGCGAGGTGGTTCCTGGAGGTAGGAGTGGCAAGAGGAAGCTTGCAGGTCCTTACTATGCAGAGTGTGTTTGTAGGGGTCTAAACTCCTGAAGGAAAAGAATCAGCTGAAAAGGAAGGTGGACATGCTGAGGCAGTAGAAAATGAAACTGCAGGAGGAGTGGGTCCTGTGAAACACCACTTGGAAGACTTCAACTTGGTCTAAACAAACCAAGAAGAGACCAGTAACCTGAAAATCCATCAACAACAGTTAAGGGATAGGGAGATGGTACAGATGATGCTTGGCACCAATTGGACGTTTGACTACTTGTCTGCCCATTCACCCATCTGTACTTTCATATTATGTTATTCAATCATGCTCCTTGCCAGCCATGTACTCATGCCATCCATGTATTCAATTCAGTGTCTATGTTCAATTATTTCAATTACGTTTTCTTCTTCCTCTCCTCCTCATTCACCTTCTTCTTTTTTCAAGACAGGGTTAGTCTGTCTGCTTAGGAAATCACTTTGTAAGCCAGGCTGGCCTCAAATTCACGACATCTGCGTGACTTTACCTCAAGATGCTAGGATTAGGGACATGAGCCATCACTACCCCAGGATAGTTAGGATTCTAAGCACAGAAGTTGTGAGTGACAGTGTTCTGCATCCTGGGACTCATTTGTTTAAAAAGGCTATTGTCCATCATCATTGAGCCCTCATCTAGTACCTGTTGGAAACAGAAGCAAATACCCATAACTAAATAGAGTTGAACTAGAATCCAGATGCAGAGGGAAAGGACAAGGTTGCAGAAACACATAGAGAGAGCTGACCCGAGCAAGGAGGAGCTAACGGGTCCCCAGACTGATAACTGGGAATCCAGCATGGGACTGACACAGAGCCCTGAATATGGGTCTCAGCTAGATGGACTGAGCAGTCTAAGGGACCTCAGACAGTAGAACCAGGATGTATCCCTGGTGCACAAAAGGACCTTGTGAACACATCCCCCATGAAGGGACACTCCCTTAACCTAGAGACAGAAGAGAAGTCCTAGTCCCTACTTCAAATGACTTGAAAGATTTACATGACCTCACCTGGATGGCATTGCCCTACATGTGGAATTGGGGTGGGGGGATGGGAGGGGAGGATGGTCAGGGTACATGTGAGGGGAAAGAGATTGTAAGAGGGAGGGAGGGAAGGAGGGAGGGAGAGAGGGAGAGAGGGAGAGAGGGAGGGAGAGGGAACTGGGATCGACGTGTAAAATAAAAAAAATAATAAAGGCTATTGTGAAAGCACAGTGAGATTCAGGTTGCAAGGAGGAGAACCTCATGCAAGTTCAAAATGTTTGCTTCTCAGAGTTAATGATTCAGGTGGCATGTGACTTTCTTCTCTTTACCTGCTTCCAAATGTTTTCTCTTCACTTTGTCCAACTGTTGCTTCAGATTGACAGAAGTCTCAGTAGTAGGTTTCAGCCCTGTTTCTCTAAGTGGTGCTAGACATTTCTCCCATCCAGGACAGTATAGTGTGGGGTTACTGGGTGATCACCTGGGATCTTTTGAGAAGCTTGTGTTGGGAAGTTGGGATTTGGGCCTTTCGGGAAAAAATATCTCTCAGTATCTCAAAATAATATAACCAAGAAAATGAAGTGTTTTCCACAGAAGAATTAGGTTCCATGGACAGAAGGCAGAGTTGTAAGATTATACTGAAAATGTTGAGTTTTTCTAAACTCTACATCGAATTTGCCATAATATTTCTTTCTTCTAGCTCTCTGTTCTCCTATTTCCTTCTCCTTCCTTTTCTCTCCTCTCCTCTCTCTCTCCCTTTCTCTGTGTGTGTATGTGTTTATGTGTGTGTGTGAGAGAGAGATACATATTCACATATTCACAGACATACAAAAATAGATACAGACAGTGAGTGAGTGAGGCAGTGAGAGGGAGAGATTATATATCTCTGTGCAGTGTAACCCTGTAATTGCTGTGATAAATAATGCATGTGTGCATTGTTCTGAGGCTACCACTGGAGTTCATGTTAGTCTCCCTCCTGAATCAGGGTTTGCTACTTCCCTGAATGCTGAGTCTTTTACTAGCTATGCTGACCAGCAAGCTCTTGGGATCCTTTTGTATGTGTTTACAATTGTATGACAGTGTGTAACCCTTTTAAGAACACAATCTTCTAATAAGCAGATTCTCAAGAGATTGGAGGAAATACTTTAGGTCCTATTGAAGCAGAAGGAGATGGTGATTCAGACAAAGGAACTGTCAGAAAAGCTGCACCATCACTTTGATGTCTTCCAGATGACCTAAGAGCCCTGTCAGGGCCAAAAGATAGAGCCTAGAGTGTCCCCTGTGCCTGGAAACTGTATCATTTTTGGACACCCTTCCACAACCAGGAAACCTCAGAGAAATGTGCTATTGCATTCACAAGAACATCCATCCAGAAAACAATTTGTTTGATATCAGTGTGTCTGCAGAACTGAGTCTCCCTTCCTTCTCACCTCTCTATCTTCTCAGCAGTATTTTCTTGAACTGACAGTGATTTGTTTTCTGGAGCCTCCCAAGTTTTGCGATTGAGTGTGTGCATCACCAGGTATGATGAATTTATTTAGAAACTGCCCCTATAGAAAAGACATACTCAACTTTGAAGACTGCTCTCTGCATCACTAAGCCATTTCCTGTGCAAATTGTTCTCTTGGTAGTGTAAATTTTGGATTTCCAGGTTGAAACCATGATGCATTAGCTACCTTCTTGGTGCTGTTCTCTTATTGTCTTCCAAATGTAGTCTGGATTTTGATTCCCAGATCTAGTAATAAGTCCATCACAAGTTTAAGTTTGATCCCAGCCAGGGCCAGGGTTCACAGAGACACAACTCAGGAAATGCCTATCATGACAGGCTCTATCTTGTATGCTGTTCATGTTCAAGGTGCCTGCTGCATATGGCAGTTAAGCTAGTTTAAAGACCTCATTCAGATTTCCATGATGCAAGGCTGAATTATGTCTATGTGTAAAATGATATGGTCAGTCAATTCTGTCATGTGTAATTTGAATATTGTTCTTATGCTGTGAACTATTGTATTAATATTCTGTTGTTATTTACTCAATGATATGCCTAAACTGTACGAGAAGATCCTATTCTTTCTAGTAGAAAGTAAATACACTGGGCTTAGTTTAAGTCATGACATGTTTTTTGGTCTGGGAAAAGTTACATGTCCTGCTACTCTGTGATCCTAATTCTTTGGCGGCACCAACAATGGCATCAGTTAAAACATCGGTGTTGACTGTTCAGAAGCACTGAGGTGGAGGGAGGGGCATGACAGATGACTGAGCAGTTTCCCAACTGGCCTGAGTCTTAACTGCTCTACTTTACCGGGACCCCACAACTGCAGCTTGAGTTAGAACAGGACACAGCCCAGGATGAGAGTCACTTGCAGAAGGAGGTTCTAGAGCAAGAGCCACATGCTGATCCCCATACTCTGCAAATACAGAAATCTTGTAATGCAAGAGAGGAATTGATGCACTCACCTTGAAAAACATGTTAACATTGTTGACTTCGATGTAAGGCCAGCCACATGCTTTAGGTTTGCGCCTTTCAAACTATAGCAAGAGAATTCTCCTTATCTCAATTTTTCCTATAGGTTTTGCTTTACATTTTTGCTTTTTTATTATAGTTTTTCTATTTTCATGGTTTTTTGTTCTTGAGTTGTTTTTCATAATTGAAGGCTATTCACTGTTTTATTGACTGCCATTTTAAATTGCTTTTGATAAAAATGAATTTTTATGAATACATAAGCAATTTGCTACTCTTCACACTTGACTCCACAATCTTTATTCAGGTATTGTGTCACACTACTATATACCAACAAATCACATGCATACAAGGATCTCTGCAAGTTCCAGGCATGATGGGCAACATACTTAGTTCTCTTCCAACCAGGACACACAGGCGATTGGTGGCTTTCAGTGTGGCTAGCAAAACCTATTTCATGGGATACACACTTTACTATGAAATGAGTATCTATTCTGTATCCACTCTGCTATGATTTTTGCTACACATAATATATGATACTCTATAGTGTCATGTCTCATTATCAGGGAAGGACATTTAAGGAATCCTCTCACTGTTGCTCAGAATGTTAGTTCGGGTCATCCTTGCAGGTCTCTGGAAGTTTCTCTTCATTCAGTTTACTCTTCAAACCTATAATGGCTTCCTCTATTATGGTATCCCTCTTTTTTTGCTCTCATCTAATTATCCCCCTACACAGTCTTCCTTTTGCCACAAGTTCTCCTTTCCCCTTATCTTTCTCCTAACTCCTTCTCTACTCACTGCCCCCTTCCACTACCAAAAAGCTCAGGAGAACTTGAGAGGGACTTTGTATGAATCACTTAGGTTACTACTTGTATCCTAGTTACCTTGGTGGTATGAATTATAGACGTGATCCTTTGCTCTATGTCTAAAATCCAAACGTGTGAATACCTGCCATGTTCATCTTTTTGTGACTGGGTAACATCACTCAAGATGGTTTCTTCACGTTTCAACCATTTGCCTGAAAATTTCAAGATTCTATTGTTTTTTCCCCACTGAGGAGTATTTTATTTTGTAAATGTACCACATCTTATTTATATATTCTTCAGTTGAGGGGCATCTAGATTACTTCCAGGTTCTTGCTATTACAAATAATGTTGCTGTGAACATAGTTGAACAGATTCTTTGTTTCATGATGTGGACCATTATGTATATGTCTAGGAGTGGAATTGTCAGGTCCTTTGATAGACTGATTTCCATATTCCTGAGAAACCACATTTTCTTGTCTCCAAAATGGCTATACAAGTTTGCACTCCCACATCCTCTCCAGCATAAGCTGTCATTGGTGTTTCACATTTTAGTCATTCTGACAGCAGTAAGATGGAACCTCAGGGTTGTTTTGGTTTGCAATTCTCTGAAGGCTAAAGATGTTGAGTGTCTTTCAGCCATTTTGGATTCCTCCAATGAGAATTCTCTATTCAGTTCTTTTCACCATTTTTTTTAATAGGGTTATTTGGTGTTTTGGTGAAGAGTTTCTTGAGTTCTTTGTATATTTTGGAGATCAGCGCTCTGTCAGATGTGGGTTGGTGAAGATCTTTACCCAGCCTGTGTGCTGTCCTTTGGTGTTGTCCACTGTGCTTCTCAGTTTGAGGAGGTCCCATTAATTAATTGTTGATCACAGTGTCTGTGCTACTGGTGTTATGTTCAAGAAGTGGTCTCCTGTACCAATTTGTTCAAGAGTACCTCTCACTTTCTCTTCTAAGAGGTTCAATATGGCTGAATTTATGTTAAGGTCTTTGATCCATTTAGACTTGAGTTTTGTGCATGGTGATAGAGCATCCAGTTGTGCCAGAACCATTTTTTGAAATTGCTTTCCTCCTTACATTGTATTCTTTTAGCTGTTTTGTCAAAACTCACTTCTTCTTGGTGTGTGGGTTAATATCAGGATTTTCGATTTGATTCCATTCACCTACCCATCTATTTTTTTTTTTGTGCCAATACCAAGCTGTTTTCAGGACTCTAGCTCTATAGTAGAGCTTGAAGTTGGGGATGGTGATGCCTCCTGAAGTTCCTTTAGTACAGGGTTGTTTTGGCTATACATGTCATAGCATGTGCCTGTGTGATCTTATCCCTGTTTCTGGGAGGTTGAATCTAGAGCTAGCACCACAGAAAAACCCTAGGAATCCTAGCTCATATTCCCTTCCTGGGCCCTATGAAGTCACTTCTGTACCCCAGGCTGAAGGTGAAGTCTCACCTTTCCAGACCTCAGAGACCAATGTGGCAGTACTATATTTGACTGTTAACTTTTCATCCCACTCACCACACACACTGTTCTGGTGTGACTACCTTCTCCACACATCATGTCTCTGGACCTCACACTCTGCATTTGCCCTCATGGTTGCTTAGGAATCACTATGGCTCTTCAGTTTTGCATTTTCCTGCACCCATGAACTACAGGCAAAATCCTGAGGCTCCTGCATGATAGAATGATGCCTGGCCATTAGAGGCACAAAAGCATAGATCCTCAAGGAACCACTTATGCTGTATGCACAGAGGCCTGGTATTTTGGCCGCCATGTCATCAATGGTATAGGGGGACACAGGGAGAGAGCAGGTGTTAGAAGATGGGCAACAGGGAGGTTAGAAAGGGGAAGACAAAGATGACAAAATCCTGAGGAAATGGCTCAGTCAACAACATGGTTACACACAGGCTGGAGGACTGAGTTTGAAAATCAGCATCTCTAGGTTTGGTGATACATGCTTATAATCTCAATACTGAGAAGGTGAATGCAGGTGTGACTATGGGGTTCATTAACTAACCAGGCTAGCCAGATTGGTTCAGCCCTGGATAATGAATGACAATATCTCAAAAAATAAGGTAGAGAAAAAATAAGGAAGGACTTCCAAGGTTGATCTTTGATCACTATGCATGAAAGGCACACCCACAGGTACACACAAACACACGCACATGCATACATGCAGGCAGGGACCCATATACACAGCAATGCATAATGCAACCATGTAGTATAGTTCTTTTGCTCTCAAGAGGAACTTCAGGCTGAAGTTTCTATGGCTGTTTGCTTCCTCCTAACACAGCAAGTTCATTATGTTTATATGAGCCTTTCCTAACAAGCCTATACTGAATTAGAGGAATTATGGAACCACAAATGTAGCTAAGATGTATACCAATGCCATGGTAAATATAACTGAGTACCTGAGTTCATCTCCAAAAAAAAAAAAAAAAGTACACCAGGTGTGATCATAGCAGGCCTGTAGGACAGGGTGTCTGCAATTATTTCTACTCCTTCTATGATTTTTAAGAATGGTAATGGTATTTCACTGGAACTGAACTGCAATTCAGGTTTTATGTCTATTTGTAGTAGGTATATGTGGGTGCATAATCATGTGGGTCCTCTCCATTAATGTGGAGTCCAGAGGTCAAACTTTGATACTCTTCTTTATGAGCCATTGACTTTGCTTTCTCAAATGCTTTTATTAGTATATGTTAATTATACAAAACAAAAAATGTAAATGCATAACATGGATTTCATTATGAGCCCTCTATGTATGCATATACTGATATACTTTGGTCATATTCACCTCCTCTTATTCTCACTTATGCAACTCCCACTCTGCCTCATCCCCTTCCTCTTCCTATCTAGACCTTCTATTTCGAAGTGTTATTTAAATGATACATATGAATGTCATTGGGGCAGCTTAAAAGGGCAGGTGTTATGGGAAAGTTATTTCTTGGACCAGAGCCATGTCACCAGGCTTTACACCACTGAAGAATATGTTTGTCCCTGTAACCCAACAATGACTACCAGGCTATAAATCCTTGGGTGTGGTTTTATGAAGCTCACCCACACATGAGATGTTCACAGCACAGATCCTATGTGGGTCTTTTATATATTTTCCATGTTTCCTTGATTGGAATTACATATACTGTTCCTAATATTGGCTTATTGATTATAGGAAAATAGAAACAACCACCTTTTTAAAATGTAGATTCCTAATTATGTGTGGCACAATGTCTGGGTACAATTGAAAGGCCTCACACTTTGGGATCATCAATTGCCTCAGTGGCTATGAAGCTGACCTGAAAACCATCAGACCGTAGTGGTGCCTTGAACAGTTGCTTGGCTGTTCTTTTTGTTCTGGGATATTGTGTTGGGATATTGTGTCTGGGTTACTGTGTTGGGATATTGGATTCTGCTTGGTTTTTTAACATTATGATGTGGCCACATTTTAAGCAACAATGCTATTGTCTTCAGTTCTCACCATGGTGGAACCTTACTATCCCTTGGGAAGATAATATAGCTGTCTTGATGTAGAGTCGAAACCCATGGATTATGTGCTGTAACTGTTCACTTAGTCACCTGAGACATAGAATTCCTGTTCTACAACAGGAGAAAACACATTGCAATATCTGGTGTGCCTAGACATTTGGAATAGACTACTGGTAACATAGAGAGCTTGATGGAGCTTCTAGGACTGCTGAGTGTACTCATGGGGCCAGGACAACCTCCATCTGAACATCCAGAAACAGCTGACCCAGGGACAGGATAACAGACTTCAAAGCACCAGGAGATCCCAGTACTTAGGAGCCATAATGTGGCATCCACAGGCCTATGCTAGACCATGATACAAATTGAATTCACATGATCCTTGATGCCTGTGTTCATGGGGTTCTGTCCTCCTGTTTCTTGACCCTACCACAAGCCAAATCCATTCCATGAGAAACTGAAGTTGGAACATAAACAGGTCATGTGAGAACTTAGGAATTTTGAGAATAAGAACACCAAGGCATCAGAAAAGTTCAATGAGCTGACCAAGGAGACAGTCTTCAATCTGTAAGTGCCTGTCTTGGCATGGAACCCATTAGCTGCAGAATGGCATTCTCTCTGTGTTGTGATTTCCCCTGCCTGGAAAGTCCAAAGCTCATGTTCTAGGCTTTATGCTCCTCAGGAAGAGGCCTTAGCAAGGTACTCATTTACTTATGCATCTTGGACTCAGTTTGTTAAGTGTGACAGATACAGTTATCCCCTGCCACCACTGGGCTAGTATCACAGGAGCCTCAATATAGAAAAGAGACTTGTACTGTGAAAGGAATGTCAGTCAGCTCTGGGTTTCTTGAGTTCAATCCCAGGCTTTACAGACTGGGAGGCTGTGGAACCCACAGATACTCGCCTTGGGTCTCCTGTCTAAACTCAAAGGGTATTTACCCAAGACTTGCTCATGTTTCCCGTTACCATGGTCCATTAAGGGTAGTTGGGGAATCCACTTTCTATTGAAAGGACATGGATACCTTTTGGGTATAGTGGCATTCCTTAATAGTTTGCTTCTTTTCAGAAATAGATCTCTCATTTTGACCTCCTGAGTCCAGCTGTCATAGCTGTATCAGAATCTGGCTATGTCTTCCTGGAAGCATGAGCTCTTTCAGGTAGGTGGTTTCTGGAGGCAGGATGCTGGTTGGGCATTACAGTGCAGAGTGTATCTCCAGTGGTCTGTAGAGTTGACTACTGATTGAAGAGACTGACCTGAACAAGAAGGTGGACTTGCTGAGGTAGGAGAAAAAGAAACTGCAGGAGGATTGTGTCCTGCTGACACATCACTTGGAGGCCTTGAACTTGATGTGTAGAAACCAAGAAGAGACCAGTGACCTGAAAATCCAGCAAGGACAGGTAGAAGACAGAATTATGATACAGAAGAACTCAGCACCATTTGGACAGAGTTCTGAGTGAGTGAGTTCTAGATCCTGGGGCTCATTTGCTTGGCAAGGCTATTGTGATATCACAGTGAGAACCAGATTGCAAGGAGGAGAACCTCACATAAGTTCAAAATGTGTGCTTTTCAGAGTCAATGATTTGGGTGGCATGTGACTTTCTCCTCTCTTCCTGCTTCCAAATGTTTTCTCTTCACTTTGCCCAGTTGTTGCTTCAGAGTGACTTCAGAGTGACAGAACCAGAAACCCCAGGCAATACTTCTGCAGGTTATTCACATAGAAAACAAAGCAAAATATCATTTAGAGTATTTAAAAAGAAAACTTTTATCTTTTTCAAATGTGAAAGAAAATCAACTGAAATTAACTTGAAATGACATGATTGACATTGTCATTCTGTTTCAATATGAATGATAGGATGCAAAACTAGTTTCATTTAGGGACTAAAACAGATTTATCATAAGTCCAGTCAAGAAATGCAGTGCAATTAACCCACCCAAACTTTAAGAGGGCAAGTGCTTAATGCAGTTTCCCAAGATATGAAGGCGTACATAAGTGACAAAGATTTATCTCAATCCTCTCAACTCAGCTGAACTCTTTACAGACTACAACCTTTCAAGAACTGAAATGCCTCTCCTGACCTCGCAATCCAGCGGTTTAAAATAATTAATAATCGACTTCTGGAAATAAAAGGACATGAAGGGATGAGGCTAGTAACGAAAAAAGGCACAGCTCATTGCACTGAACTCTCAAAATTATTTCACTGTGGAGTGAGATGAAACGACCGACACAAAATGTTGCTCACTCTACTTTTCATTGTGAAATCCTGAATTCCCAGTAGGGTCCAGCAACTTAATGTGAGGGCCCTTTGTGCTGCAAGATGAGATGGGACCAAACAGGGGAACACACTTTCTCAACGAAAAGAAAATTGAGGTTAATGACACCAATACTTTTATGTGTCTTGCAAGTACTATTTACGCTTTAGGTCTGCAAGTACTAGCAGCTATCCTAGGGTTTGGTGGCTGAGGAGCCAGATGGGAAAGTTTCTGAATCTTTGTTGCACCCTGGGAAGGAAGCCTGGAAAAGCCCCTGAAGACTGAAGAGCCTTCCCTCAGAGGAAAGCCTCAGCAGGAGACACTAAAGCAGGCAGCCTGAGAATGCTGATCCCAGGTGGCTGGGATCAGTGGCTGAGCCACCCACCCGGGGGTCCTGATCCTATGGAGGAGGGTCCCTCATCCTCTTCCAGCCCCAGTGACCTCTCCTCAGAATCCCAAACTGCCCTCAACTCCATCAACTATGTGGCCCTCTCACCATGAGTCTCCCTGGTCAGAGAAGGACACAGGCAGCCTCTCCCTGGGAGGCAGCTGAGGGGAGAAACAAGCATCCTAGTGTCAATGGTAATAAAAAACTCAACAGCTTCTCCTCGGATTCTCCTCTGGCCAGTACATATCCCTGTCCACATGCGCATGCACTGCCATCCAACTGGTAGTAGGCGGGGCAACAGGCCACGTCTAAGAATTATGACTGTACATCTCGGCTGTCCATCACGCATTGTGAGCCCAGTAGAAAGGCTTGAAATTGTTGGCTCAACTGTGGCCAGAGGCAAAGTGTTCAAGATTGGGTGGTTGGCAACAGCTGCTGGGGAAATACCTACCCATGTTCCTTTACCCCCACCATTTCCTGGAGCTGTCCTTTCTCAGTGCATCTGGTGCTTAACTAAGTCCTTGCAAGTACTTACAACACATTGACAAAATTTACCCGTTTTTCTTGTACAACAGAGAAAAAGGTGGAGCATTGTAGGCACTCAACAAATGCCTTGGATTTGTGAACGACCCATTGATAGGCTGAAGTGTATCTTGTCACTATGCCATTCGATCACTACAAAATCATTTTCTTTAAGTGGCCATGGCCTTCAGAAATCTTCTAGTGGCTTCAGAGAAACAAAGTATTCACATGTGGCCAATGGTGTCCCAAGAGGTTATATTAATTGGTATTAGAAGAAAGTTCTATCATTATCCACTGTAATGTGTTATTAAGGGAAAACGCGCCTACCATGCCAAACCGTTTTGACAGAGGTCATTTCATCCATGAATAGAAAGTTGAAAAAAGCCTTGAGGTATACATATCAAGCAAGAAACCTGGGGTTTTCTGTGCTGCTCAAAATTAATTCATATTGATTGAAGAACGGCAGTTTCCTAGTTTGGAAATGGTATTGATTAGGAAAGAACAGTTCAGATTCTCTGGCTCTGTATTTTGATGTAGGTGATAAAAGCTTATGAATCCAAAATGTCATACAGCTATACCCCTAGACAAATGTCCCTTTGGACGGCGGGGATTGTGAGGTTTATGAGGGCTTATGAGGAGATATTGACAGTTGATTGCTGTTGAGGAGTAGAGAGTATCCTTTAAGAATGGAACCCCATTGATCTACAGGGCCTCAGTGTATTGCCCTGTAGTGAGGTAGTCCTTCTGTAGCACTGACCACGCCCATTGGGGGGTGGAGCGATGGGCGGAGAGGACCTGAGGAAGGAGGTCGGAGGGGGCCAGGAAGGCGCTCTCTCTCTGGCGTGACTCGGACAGGAGAGGATCGGGTTGAATTTCCTGGTGTTCATCTGTCTAGGTTGTAAGTTATTTCTCCCTGAATAAACATCTATTCGGCCTATTTGTTTATCCTGACCCTTATTTACCGCAATATCTGGTGTCAGAAGCGGAATTTACCTGGGTTTTGCCCCCAGGCGGCAGAAGCCGCCCCCCCCCCCACCTTCCCCAATGGGCAGGGTTTAACCAGGTGGACTCACCACAGCTTTGGGACATTTGCCTCTTCCTTACTGCAAAGGAGATCTTTGCCGCTAAAGCAGACCTGAGAAGGCACTTACCGCTTAACATTTTTTGCCCATTTCCGCACGGGACTTTGCATTCGCGCAGAGCCTCTCGGCGGCACCCGCCCGGCGGCACCCGCCTGGCGGCACCCACCCGGCGGCACCCGCCCGGCGGCACCCGCCCGGCTTGCACGCGTTTCGTCTTGTGTTACAAGTAACTCCAAAAGTCCCCTTTTAACAAAATTCTGCTTGCCATAGTTTGTTAAGAACTTTTTACAGGAACCGGGATCAGACGAGCCTGGGCGGCTAGGCGCTATTTGATGACACACCTCCAGGCGTAGCTACCACAAGCGGAGATATACAACTAAAAGCATCAAAGTTCCAGGACAGCAGAATTACACCTAAGGTAATTGTAACATCTTTTGCAATTTAAGCTGATATAAAATCTGAGATAAATTGTTCTATAACTATGGCAGATAATTTTACTATGCAGAACTTTAGGAATTATTTTACTTCATATGTAGAAGGGATTTTAGCAGAAGAAACTTATGACTGGACCAATATATACTTTTATTTTGTAATAGCAATGGGTTTCATCATTAACATGATATTCTTAAAGAAATGGTTTGAGATTACAGCAAACAATAAGGAACTTGTACAAACTATGGGAGACTTAGTAACAAAGATTCGAAACATTGAAAATGATAGAATTCAAAGCATAGAGACAAAGATTCGAAACATTGAAAATGATAGAATTCAAAGCATAGAGACAAGGATTCAAAACATTGAAAATGATGGAATTCAAAGCATAGAGACTAAGATTCGAAACATTGAAAATGATAGAATTCAAAGCATAGAAAATATAGAAAGAAAGATTCAGAATATTGAAGATGGCGTTGGCGAGCTGAAAGGTATAATTTGTTTAATGTCAGATACTTCAATAACCAGAACAGAAACAATGCAATGCATTAACAAACTAGCAGAAACAGCCCACTCCTGGTCGGAGGAAGCTACTAATAAGTTTAAAAAACTGGAACATCAGATAGAAAGACTAGATGACAGAATCTCTTCCATGTCTGAGGATAATGACAAGCTAGCAGATAGAACATTGTTTCTGGAAGGCAGTTTACACGCCATTCAGATAATATCTAAGGATGATAAGATTAAAAACATGGAATCATTTGTAGTTGGAGAAAGTAAGAAACTAACTGATACAATGAAGTCTCTAGAAAGTTATTTGATTCAAGAAGTTCAGACACTCAAAGAAACAATGGTGAATAGATTTCAGGCTTTAGAAGACCTTCAGTCTGATACATCAGAAGAAGAACTACAGGTAATAGGGCATGAAAAAGATTTAAAATTTTCCACACCATTTAGGGTCAGGGGAGCTTTCCCTGTATCTATTCATGAAAAGCCAGCAACGAAGAAACATCCAAAAGGTGTCGTTGCATATCAGTGGGAACCAATACGTATGAAAGATTTAAAAGGTATAAAGGAAGCAGTAGTCTCTTATGGCATGCATTCACCTTATGTGAAGCAATTAGTAGAATCATGGGCATGGAATAACAAGGTAACCCCTAAGGATTGGGATCAATTAATATCAGCTGTCCTTGAAAGCGCCTCTCAAATAGAATGGAGGGCTTTATGGAGAGAGGAAGCAAAAGCTCTTGAACTTCAGGGCTTAAAGAAAGGGTATAAAGCTCCCCAAGATAAAATTCTTGGTGAGGGTCTCTATGCTGACCCAGAAACCCAAGCTGCCTATGATGAACACATCTTGTCTCTATGCAGTACAGCAGCTTTGAATGCTTGGGATAAGGTTCATGAATTAGGAGAGAGGATAGAACCTTATACCAAGATAAAGCAAGGACCTAGAGAACGTTTTAGTATCTTTTTAGAAAGATTATCTAGGGCAGTACAATTAGAGATAGCAGACATAGATGCTAGGCGAATACTCATAGAATCTTTAGCTTATACGAATGCGAATCCTCAATGCAAACAGGTGCTTTGGCCTTTAAAAATGCGATCAGCACCCTTGGATGAATGGGTCCTATATACAGGCAACATTGAGTATAATGACAATAAGACTGAAGCATGGATAGGAGAAGCCATATCTAAAGGTCAGAGAAGATATCAAGATAACAGAGTTCCTTACTATGGTGACTTAGAAGCTTGGGTAGGAGAAGCCATCCCCAAAGGTTTGAAAAGATATCATAATGTCAGATGTTATAACTGTGGTAAGATAGGACATCTAAAAAGAAATTGTAGGCAAAGCTTCCCTAGAAGTAACACCCCCAGGAATGAATCAAACAGAAGGCCTCAGCCTTCTGGGTTATGTAGAAGGTGTGGCAAAGGCAGACACTGGACAAATGAGTGTAGATCGACCAGAGACAAGCAAGGAAACCCTTTACCATCGGGAAACTCCTTGGGGGCCTCTCGAAGGCCCCCACATCACAGGTGGTTCGAACATTCCCAGTCACAGTGGAAGACAATCTCCCACAGGACAATTAGAAAATTCTGTGCCTATTATAAAAACTCATACTGCTCTGGATGACGAACTAGTGACGGAAGTTGAATCAAACATGACAGAAGGAAATGAAAAACGTATATTTTGGCAAACTGCTATAAATAGTCATAGGCCTAGATTGATAGTTAAGATGAATAATAGACTGTTTGAGGGTCTGGTGGACACTGGAGCTGATGTAACTATCATATCTAATAAATCTTGGCCTCAAAGATGGCCCCTGCATGAGGTAAATGTTCAATTCTTAGGGATTGGAACCCTGGCTCAGGTAAAACAAAGCACGAGATGGATTGACTGTATAGGACCAGAAGGACAGAGAGGGAGGTTGAGACCATATGTGGCTGATGTAGTGATAAATTTATGGGGTCGTGATCTATTACAGCAATGGAATACACAGATTAACATTCCTCCTGTATTAGATAGGAACCATAGACGACCTCATGATTGTGGAAAGAATACTGTTAAGTACTATACAAGACAGAGACCAAATATCCAGGCAGTACAAAAACAAAATACAAATGCTGAACAAACAGAGGAACCAAAAGCCCTACCTTTAAAATGGCTAACAGAGGAACCTGTCTGGGTAGGACAATGGCCTATGACCTCTGAGAAGTTAGAAGCTTTAGAAAGCCTGGTTCAGGAACAGCTAAATGCTGGACATATTGAGGAATCAACCAGCCCTTGGAATTCTCCTGTATTTGTGATCAAAAAGAAATCTGGTAAATGGAGAATGCTTACAGACCTGAGAGCCATCAATAAAGTTATCCAGCCAATGGGCTCTCTACAGCCTGGAATGCCCTTGCCTTCTTTGATACCCAAAGAATGGCCTATTATAGTTATTGATTTAAAGGATTGCTTCTTCACTATACCTTTACAAGAACAAGACAAAGAGAAATTTGCCTTCACGGTACCTAATTATAACAATTCTCAACCGGTGAAGAGATATCAATGGAAGGTTTTGCCACAGGGAATGCTAAATAGCCCCACCCTGTGCCAATATTTCGTACAAAAGCCGTTAGAAATAATTCGTAAACAGTTTCCACAATCCATAATCTATCATTACATGGATGATATATTGTTAGCTGACTCTAAAGGAGAAATATTAGAAAAAATGTTTGAGAAAGTAAAGGAAGTTTTACCTCGCTGGGGATTACAAATTGCACCTGAAAAAATACAAAAAGGAGAGTCTATCAACTACTTAGGATATAAAATAGGTCTACAGAAAATTAGACCACAAAAAGTACAGATCAGAAGAGATCGCTACCAGACTCTTAATGATCTTCAAAAATTACTAGGAGAGATTTCTCAACTGCAAACCATAATTGGAGTAGAAGGGCATGATTTGAAAAACTTGAAAATGGCCCTAAAAGGAGATAAGGACTTGAATAGTCCACGAATACTATCAGCTGAAGCTGAGAAGGAATTAGAATGGGTAGAAAAGAGGATACTAGAAGCACATGTGGACCGTGTGGATCCAAACCTAGACTGTATTCTGGTTATATTACCATCTAGAGAATATCCTTCAGGGATTTTGATGCAGAGAGAAGATATCATATTAGAATGGATATTCCTACCACATAAACAGAATAAAAAACTGAAAACATATATAGAAAAGATCTCTGACTTGATTATAAAAGGTAAATTAAGACTTCGTCAGCTAATAGGAAGGGACCCAGCAGAAATTATAGTACCTTTAACTAATGAGGAAATTTCTTCCTTATGGAAAGATAACGAATATTGGCAGAGAGCTTGCAGTAACTTTTTGGGAACAATTAGCAACAACTATCCCAAAACTGAGAGAATCAAATTCATAAAGAAAACGATTTGGATTCTTCCACGCATTGTAAGAAAAACACCTATTTCTGGAGTTCATACATTCTACACTGATGCAAATAAATCAGGTAAGGCAGGATATAAATCAGGAAATATTAGTAAAGTGGTTCAAAGCCCTTACAATTCTGTACAAAAGGCAGAATTGTATGCCATTCTCATGGTACTTATGGATTTTAAAGAACCCCTCAATATAGTTACTGACTCTCAATACGCAGAGAGAGTCGTTTTACACATTGAGACTGCAGAATTTATTCCTGACAATACAGAATTAACTTCATTGTTTATACAGTTACAAGATACTATCAGAAAGAGGACTCATCCTATATATATAACACACATCAGATCCCATACGGGTCTGCCAGGTCCTCTAGCACAAGGCAATGATGAAATTGATCGTTTATTGATAGGAAGTGTGCTAGAAGCCTCAGAGTTTCATAAGAAACACCACGTGAACAGCAAAGGTTTAAAAAATGATTTTTCTATCACTTGGGAACAAGCCAAGGAAATAGTAAGGAAATGTCCTACTTGCTCATTCTATAACCAAACTCCTTTACCACCAGGCAGTAACCCTAAAGGTATAAATAGGAATGAAATATGGCAAATGGATGTGTTTCATTTTGCAGAATTTGGAAAATTAAAATATGTACATCACACTATAGATACATTTTCAGGGTTTCAGTGGGCTACTGCTCTGAGCTCTGAAAAGGCTGATTCTGTTATAACGCACCTTTTAGAGGTAATGGCCATTATGGGCATACCTGCACAAATAAAAACTGACAATGCTCCAGCATATGTCTCCAGCAAATTGAAACAGTTTTTTGAGTATTACAAGATAAAGCACATAACTGGTATACCACACAATCCTACAGGACAAGCAGTGGTTGAGAGATCCAATCGTACTTTAAAAGAAATGCTCCATAAACAGGCAGGAGGAACCAAAACACCCAAACACAGATTACATAATGCTTTATTAACATTAAACTTTCTTAATGCTGATGAAAAAGGAAAAACAGCTGCAGAAAGACACTGGACAATAGAAAAAACTTCTGAACTAAATCAGCCAGTGTATTTCAAGGATGTACTGACCTCAGAATGGAAAGCAGGATATGTGTTACGTTGGGGTAGGGGTTTTGCATTTGTATCTACAGGAGAAGAAAAACTATGGATACCATCTAAGTTAATCAAGATCCGAGTTGAACAAGAGAAGCATCTTAATGAAGAGAAATGACAAGTCATCCAACAAACTAGGTCCTATGAGGTGTGCGGAGGCCTCTCAAAGGTAGGGGAAGTGTTCTGTTCTTGTTTTTACAGGAAAACAGAGAAAACCTATCATCAAACAGCCAAAAGACACTGAACATGTAGGTGCCTACAGAAGAGAAGACAGCTTTTCAGAAACAATCACTTAAGGAAGCAGAATCTGATATATGGTAAAAAAAAAAAAAAAAAAAAATTTAATTGTAGTAAACTATTTCTATATAGAAATCTATTTCTCTCTATTATCTAGTATTCCTGAAGTCCCAAATTTTGTAAACCAATGCTGGCTTTGGAGTTGGATTTGGCTTTCCTTCTCTAAATTCAAGCATGTTGTTAAGATTAAATTCATGGTTTCTGCCTTAAATCAAGAAGCCAATTGGTGTAAGGCAGAAGAAACAAAATCTGGGGACTCATATCTTATGCAATTTTCTCTCTGAAATCCTAATTTTCTCACATACTTTTAATGCTTATTGTTGTCTTTCCCTAATGCATACCTTAAAACTTGAAAATTTTACTTTAATATTGATGTGTAACTTTTCCACAAGGAATAATAACGATTCCTAACAGCAGTCTTTGAACTTTCCGGAAAGAAGATGGGGCCCCACATCATCATTTCCACTTGACTCAACCTGATGCATCGGAACTACAAACATCACCCTAAAACCGGTTTGAGACTGTTTTGCTCGAGACAACTCATGACTAGCTAGCTGTAATGGTGCACCTTTTTATTACACCCTGGCCAGTTTCAAATAGAACTACAGTCAAGAATTTTCTGCCACACAGTGACTAACTACATATGTCACAGCCAGTTCTGTTGAGAAATTTGGTTGCTAAAAATTTTCTTCCTACAGGATCCATTGGAGCAATCATCGTCCCATTTCAGCAGGAAGTAATCTTAATATGACTACGCCCCCTTTCCCTACCCTTGGAAATTTGGGATAATAGTCATCGTCTTTGGGTTGGTTTTAGTTATTTGGGATTGGGTGATGCTTACACTCGGGTTTATCTTTTAGACAGGAATAAGGAATGGTGGGTAAAGGTATGGTTTAGATGGGATATAAGTAGATTAGCCTATTTCCTTGAGAATTTGAGTATGAATGAGATAGTATTTTACAGCTTACATTGTTATGTATTCCTATGTGGTAAGCTATGTAAAATTAAGTTTATATTTTGTTATATTGTGTTAAATGTTTCCACTTATAATATTTATGCACATTATTTTTTACCATATTCTATGTATGTATACTTTTCTTGTGTTCAAGACATTTTGTATATTGATACAATTTGGGATATTTATCTTGCTGCCCTTTATAGTTCTACCTCTTGTCTTGACACTTATACTCTACCTCTATTTTAGGGATTTACATGTAGGTATATGTAAATAGTTATATTGTTTAAGTATTTGTTCCTGCTTTACTCAGGAAAGTTTTAATCAGTCTTTTTAGCTAAGTTCCCGAGTATTATAGATTATCTTCACTCACATTTCCTGTACCTATGAGATTAGTCAGATATAGATGCTTAATCTTCAATCCTTCATAGACATGCAGAACATGGCATTTAAATGTTTTAATATTAGTACTCCTTTGACATGAGACACTGTTGCTCCTGACAGCACCGTGCATTTTCCCGAAAATATGTTGGACACTGTTGTTGCTCCTGCTGGAGTTCAATCTCGCCTCAGCTAATGGCCTGTTGGGCATAGAATTGCCCCCACCTTGACCACTGATTTGGACATGCAGTCCTATGTGCTTGCAGGAGACAAATATAGAAGACTGCTTGACCTTGCCAAGTCAGGGTAAGACAGCCATTCTATTTCCCTGCTGTTGTTGTGGTCTGTCAAGTTCTCTTGGCCTTAGCCAAATCTGGGTGTACCAACGTCGCTGTGAGACCTAGGGTGACTGTTCAGGTGGCTTGCTGTTTCTGTCCTTGCTGCACCGTTTTGGAAGTTGTCCATCCGCATTTCCTGTCTACTCTAGTATTGTTATTTTCCTTCTCAGGTCTTGATGAGGTTGAAGATTAAACTATCACAACTATTATTCTCTCTTCCTAGTTAGATATATTAGGTACTAGACTTACGTTTTCCAGCTTAGGACAACTCTATTGTAAACTCCATTATGCCCTCACCCTAGGACTAGATATGTAGGTCATTTTGTTCTCGATTTTCCTTTTCTTAGAGCACACTTGTTATTCACTGTTTTGTATATAGTTTTGTATTAAGCCTAAATCTTTTCTTTAGACTAAAAGGGGAATTGTAGTGAGGTAGTCCTTCTGTAGCACTGACCACGCCCATTGGGGGGTGGAGGCGATGGGCGGAGAGGACCTGAGGAAGGAGGTCGGAGGGGGCCAGGAAGGCGCTCTCTCTCTGGCGTGACTCGGACAGGAGAGGATCGGGTTGAATTTCCTGGTGTTCATCTGTCTAGGTTGTAAGTTATTTCTCCCTGAATAAACATCTATTCGGCCTATTTGTTTATCCTGACCCTTATTTACCGCAATATTGCCCCTCACCTGTGCTTATATGGGCAGCATAAACTGAGCAAAGTGAATTATAATTTTTTAAAGAAAGAAGGTTATAAGAAGTTGAAGTGGAGAGGGATTAGGAGAGGATGAATAGGAAGAAAACATATTGTATGAATATGTGAAATTTCTAATTAATTACATGAAAAGATTAATCTCATTACTAAAGTCAGTTTAAAAAATACTAAGACAATGCATGGACCTGAAAAACACAGGAAAGAGGAAAACCAGTGCCAGATGGGAAGCTTTAATTCAGGTAAGCTCACTAACCATACATCACCCATATACCTAACAGGATATTTTCAGTACTCAATGGTTGTACCAGGTATTTCTCTTGTTAAATGGAGCTTTCTTTTTTAAACTCTTTTTTTAATTAAAAAAAAGACTTCATACAATATATTTTAATCATGTTTTCCTCTCCCCACTTCCTCCTATATCTTCTCCACCTCCAACTCCACCGAACTTTATGATCTTCATTTTCTTTCAAAAAAAAAAAAAAAAAAAAACCCAAAATTGGAAATCACATAATCAAAACAAAAAAAAAGGCTCCACCCCCCCAAAATAGCTAAGTAATATGAAATAAAAAGTAAAAACAGATACCAGTGAGATCATTTTTTTGATGGCCTCCTCAGCATGGGGCTTGTCCTTAAGTGTGACTGACATATACATGGAGACTGCTTTAGAGAAAACTTCTGTTTTTTTTTTTTTTTTTTTTTTTTCTTCTCCTGTAGCCCAGGCTTGTCTCAAAGTGGCTTGTGCATATATCAGGGATGACATTGAACTTCTCAGCCTCCCACCATCATTTCCTGTGTACTGAGACTGCAGGTCTGCTTCACCGTACCCAAATCTTCTCTTTTATTTGTTTTGCTTTGAGGCAGTGTCTCACCACATAGCCTTGCTATGCCTGGAACTCACCATGTAGACCAGGTTGGCCTAGAATTCATAGAGATCCTTCTGCCTTAGCCTCCCACATGCTGGGATTGCTGGCATGAGCCAGTAGCAAAGCTTCAAACTGTCCTTGAAACTCAAAGCCCTGACAGTAAATTTGATCACAAAGTGACTGTGGTGGCCAATGAGATGGTTCATGAGGTAATGATACAAACCTGGGGATTTGAATTGTATTCAGAGAAACCACAAAGTGGAAACAACTCTTGTAAAATGTCCTCCAAATTCCAAACACTCCATATAATCCCAATAATCTGACACCCCAAATAAATAAATGAAATGCCAATGATAAAAACAAATGTTCACAACTGTTACAGGGCATAAAGCAAGCTCACAAACTATTTCAGGCACTTCCGTAGATTTCTTAGATGAGCTAAGTTTATTTGAAAGAGAGAAATTAGCACCTTTAGTTATAGCCAGAAATAGAGGAAAAGGTCCAAACTGCTTCTGCTGATGTATTTCAGGGCGTGCAATAGCTATTTTCTCTCTGGTGTCAGGGCCTTGTCTGGTAGCTGGGTTCTGCTGGAGGCCTAGGTCTCCCACCTGGCAGTGCCAAGACATTCCAGGGAATTGATGAGGCTAAGCCCCACTCTACACCCTCACTGATTTTCACCCCATTCCCATGGCAACCAGTCTGGCACATATTACATATTCTGTCTTACTTCTACACACCAAGATCTAAGCCAGCATGAACCCACTGTGCCTTACTTTCTCCATCTGAGTCAGGACTGGAAGATTATCTCACCTGGAAGTGTAAGTGAGTGAGAATAAACAAGGACAATTGTGAAGTGCTGAGTCAAGTCCCTGTGCACACAGTTTGTGCTTAATAACCACTTCCCCCATCTCCTGGCCCTGAAGGGCCATTGGCACAGCAACCAGTGAGAGCAGGTGTTTGTAGCACTGGCCTCCAGAACCCCTGGCTGCACTCTGACAGTACTGACAAACTGTCTCAGAAGGCTGCAGCAAATGCTGTTGTGTTTGGCCCTTAGGAAACCAGGGTTCCTTGTTCAGAAGCAGCTCGTGACTTCTCCAGGGCTCATATCCACAGTTCTCTCAGAGATATGGAGCCTTGGAAAGAAAACCAGGCCATAGACATGTACCCCATGGAAAAGTAGGACACATGTGCTGAGGCCCCAGCCATAGAGAAGCCACAAGCCAACACAGGAAAAGTGAGTGTGCCTAGAGATCATGGGTGGAAAGAGAGCCTCAGCAGATAGCTAATGCCTAGTATCCTCCACATAACATGCTAGTTGTCTCCACCACCTAAAGAGATCCAGGGGAGTTGTGTATCTGGTGTGCATGAGTTGGAGGCCCAGCCTCATGCTTAGGTAACTGAGGCTAGACTTCAGGAAACACACAGCCATTCCCAGCCTGTTTATCACTGTGAAATGATGTCCACAGTATCTGCAGGGCTGTGGCTTGGGCTCCATGTACAGTATCAAGCTTCACCCAGGAAGAGTTGTGAGGCTCTTTAGAGGCAAAGAACACACTGCACATGCTGAACTGAAGGATTGAGGCCCAGAGAGGTGAAGAAACTTGCCTGGAGTCACAGGCTTTATTCCAGCAAGGATATAACCTCAGTCTGGGTTAGGACTCAAACCACAGTCACATTGCTCCCCTTTGTTACCCCTGTATCTTCCTCAGAGTCTACTGGGACTCCTAGTTGCAGCTTCCCAGGTCAGTGCATTTGTGATGCTGAACACAGGCCATGTAAGAAAACTCCCAGGCACCTACACCATCCAGACTCTAAAAGACCAGTACAAATCTGGTGCTGGATGTAGGCCAGTGAGAATTCAGATGTCCCTGAAGTCCTGGGAAGAGGAACCTCAGAGAGGCCAGGTACTTGAGAGATCAGCCCTTTCCTTGCATTTTGAGGTCACTGCTTTCTGGGGTGGGATGGTAGAGATGTACCTAAAGGATACCTTCGTCCTGACCCAGGATCCTGGGCTTTACCTGGCTGTGAGTGTAAGGCCCTACCATGTCTGTCTGCAGTTATGAGCTTCAGGAGCACTTCACTCCACACCTTGAGCCTTTCCTTGTTCCACCTGCAGCCCCAAGCTGCAAGGGCATAGCAGTCCATATCTATTAGTCTTGCCAGTGTCTGAATTAGCTAGCACTAGGCTCTTGCCACCCCATCCCAGTGTCACAGGTTAAATCCAGTTTCTTTTAAGCATGCTAGGCAAATACTGTTCCCAACCCTTGCCCACCAGCATCTGATTGGCTACTTGGGAGTATAGTCAACTGGCAATAGGACCAGAAGTGAAGGAGAAAAAAGTTGTGATTTCAAAAGCAAAGGTCCTCCCGGAACCAGTTGTGCTGTATGCAAACAGGGCCGGAACTTTGGCAGTCATGTATCATTTTATAGGGGGACACAGGAATAGCACAGATGGTAGACAGTGGACAACAGAGAAGTTATAAGGGGGAATATAAAGAGGAAAACTGACCTGAGGACATGACTCAGTCAATAGCATGCTTGCACACAAGTGACATAGAGTGATGCATGCTTATAATCTCAATACTGGGAAGGTGAACACAGCTATGACCATGAGGTTCACTAGCCTGTAAGCCTAGCCATATTGGTTGAGTCCTAGCCAATGACTGACAATATCTCAAAAACAAGGTAGACAGCAACTAAGGAAGAACTTCCAAGGTTGTTCTAGGACCACAATGCATGAAAGGCATACCCAAACCAACAGGCACAAACAAACAAATGCACATACATATATGCAGGCAGGCACCCCATACACAGTCATGCCTACATGCAACCATGTAGTAAACTTCCTTTGTTCTCAAGAGGTGATTCAGGCTGAATTTCCTTCCTAATCACACAATAAATTTTATATGACCCTTTCCTAATAATCCTATACTGCAATAGATGACTTATGGAACCAGACTTGTAACTCAGATGTATTGCAAAGTCATGGTAAATATAACTGAGCACCTGAGCTCACCTCCAACACCCAAAAAATAGACTACACCAGGTGTCATCCTGGCAGGCCTGTAGGACAGGGTGTCTGCAAGTATTTCTTCTTTTGTGATTTTTAAGAATGGTAATGGTATTTCACTGGATCTGCGACTCAGGTTTTTTGTCTATTTGTAGTATCTACATGTGGGTGCATAATCATGTGTGTCTTCTCCATTAATGTGGAGGACAGTGGTCAAACTTTGATGCTCTTCTTTTTGAGACATTGACTTTGTTTTCTCAATGCTTTTATTTGTCCATATTAATTATATACACAAACATTAAAATTGTTTAACATAGATTTTATTATGACCTCTTTATGAGTGCATATACTGATATAATTTGATCATATTCACCTCCTCTTTACCTCACTTGTACACTTCCCTCTCTGCCTCATCCCCTTCCTCCTCCTCTTTAGTCCTTCTGATTTTAAGTGTTTTTTAAATGACCCTTATGAATGCCATTAGGGTTGCTTACAAGGTCTTGAAATTGATGTGTAGTAACCAAGAAGATCCACTGACCTGAAAATGCAGCAACAACAGGTAGGGGATAAGGAGATGGTACAGATGATGGTCAGCACTATTTGGACATTTGACTGCCTGTCTGCCCATCCTCCAGTGTATGCTTTCACACACCATGTTACTCATCCAAGCTCCTAGCCAATCACCTACTCATGACATCCAGGTTTTCAATTCAGTGTCTATGTACAATTCATTCAGTAGATGCAGACTCTTAGTTATAAAGCTGAATTATTGCAAAACCAATTCTGTTGCTCTATATGAAGCTGGAGTCCAGTGAAGGAGAAAGGTCAGTAACATATGAAACATGTACATGTCAGTATGATATTTGATAGTTAGGATTCTTTTTGTTGTTGTTGTTGTTTGTTTTTGTTTTTTCTTTTTTTCAAGACTGGATTACTCTAACTGCTTTGAAACTCAATTTGAAAACCTGGCTGGCCTCAAATTCAAGACATCTTTCTGCCCCAGCCTCCAGATGCTAGCATTAAAGGCATGAGCCATCACTGCCTTAGGATAGTTAGGATTCTAAGCACAGAGTTCTGTGTGAGTGAGTTCTCGAACCTTGGGTTCATTTGCTTGGCAAGGCTATTGTGATATCACAGTGAGAACCAGTTTGCAAGGAGGAGAACCTCACATAAGTTCAAAATGTGTTCTTGTCATAGTAAATGATTTGGGTGGCATGTGATATCCTCCTCTCTTCCTACTTCCAAATGTTTTCTCTTCACTTTGCCCAGCTGTGGCTTCTGAGTGACGGAGTCCTCAGGAGCAGGTGTCAGCCCTGTGTTTTATAAGTGGCGCTGGACATTTCTCCCATCCAGGACAGTATAGGATTGATTGGGTAATCACCTGGGAACTTTAGACAAGCTGGTGGTAGAAGTGGGGATTTGGGCCTTTGGTGGAAATATTCTCTCAGTAGCTACATGTAATCAAGCCAAGAAAATCACAATAGTTTTTCACAGAAGAATTTGGCCCCACTGGCCTATAGCCCAGCTTTAATAGCAAAGTACTTCATTGAGACCTCAGATGACAAAGGTGCTGTCAAAACTACTTCCTTTTGAGTCGCAGAAAATAAATATTACATGTTTTCTCTCATATATAGATCTTAGATTTTAATGTTTTTATATATATATATATATATATATATATATATATATATATATATATATGTGGACAGATGCCATTGGCCATGGGACTAGAAAAGGATTCCTTGCCATCAACTAGTATTGCAAACTACATTCCCTGTGACAGACAAAGGACTAGGTGTCAAGGAAAGAAGGAGATGAGCCTCAATGGAGGCTCAATGGAGCTTTGTCTATTAGGGTTGGGAGAGTTCCTGGGCTGGCAGTTCACTAACCTGATTCTGAGTTGAGTCTTTTGCAGCCATCAGGGTCCATAGCTTTCTTCTATGGATCCTGTTTACTTAGCCATACAATGGCATTCGAGCCACTTCTCTTCACATATCTTCTAGACACTAGACACTCCATCTCAGGTGGCTGTTTGTGCTTTCCCATCCAAACATATCTGTCTCTCTAACCCCTTCAATAGTTCATTCATTTGGATTATAATTTTTAATACCAATAAAAGTATTTAAGAAGAAATGAAATAAATTTAAAATGTCTTCTTACCTTTTTCACATTTGGAGTATGCTAGAGCATGATTTTCAAGGAAGACTTACAGGAAGTACAGAGCTCCACCCTGCAGGTATTTGATGGGACAGCACTATGGGTAGACAACATAAATGTTAGAGACCTGGTAAGAAAATGTTCTCCTTGTGTTATTGATATAACTTTCCCTCTGGCTCCTTGTACTTCCCAGCACAGGCCTGTAGAGGAGTCCTGACACACTGAGCCCTGCTATAAGGTGAGTTAGTGATGCTAGATCTTTTTCTTGTTGGACAATGTGCTTTAGACTTGGCATCTTTTTCCTCATTCTCTTAGGAACAGATTCATCCAATAACGTCACCATCACTGAGACACCCAGATACATTGCTCTGGGCCACTGCTCTCACCACAGATAGCTCTACCCATTAGAGACCTCTCAGTTGCTTCATTCTGACTGACAAGAAAACCTCATGGATACTATTCAAAGTCAGAGATGGCTGTGTCACAATTCTGAACGCAAAAAGTGAGAAAAACAAGAGCTGTCTTACAAAGTTATGAAGTCTTAATCAGCTACATTCTGAAATGTGTTTTGTTGTCTCTCATATTTGTTAGCATAAATAAAAACATATCTACTATACTTTTCTCACCCAAACCTTTTTTCCCTATATCCAGTTTTGTGGTTCATTTTCCCTTTATCTTCTTTTCACATAGATATAATGAGGGAATCTTCTAGAGCATGTTAGTATCTGTTCTTTAAGATAGTCATTCTTATTTGCTGTCTTCATTATTTCATTTTCTTGTGCCTACAACAGTATATTACATGATCTCAGAAAAATACAGATGGCAGACATATGACAGTTTGAAATTTCATTCTCCTGAGTAAAAACATTGTGAGTTTTTATATACTCATTATTGGGTGTTATTTGTGACAAAGCTAAGCTGTCCTTTTGTTTTGATTATTATCTTACTTGTTTGATAAACTTCGTAGATACTCTGAATCTGCTTCATACATGTGCATTGCAGAGACAGGCAATGTGGTTCTTGGCTGCAGGACTCTTGGATTGGCAATCTTCTGCCTCAGGTCCCAGGTCAGTCAAAACTGGATGGAGGGGTCATTGAGTCAAAATTGAGTAACTTTTAATACAGACAGTTAAAGAAAATGGAAAGTTCATATAATGCTAGACTTATTTATTCATTTTTCTTTATGCTCCTTAAAAAATGTCTTCCATACTGGCTTCTGTCACTTCTAATAAAGTATCAGGCATTTGATTTTCAGAGTGGAGAATATGAAACTTACCTGTGTAAACAGGAGTTCATTATGGTCCTAGAGAGCTTGGACCCCATGAGCTACAGACATCGAACTTCTGACACAACAGTGATGGGAAGACAGCAATACAAGAAAACACCTAACAATAGAAAGACAAGCATGACACTACTAGAATCTAGGGACTCTACAAGAACTAGACCTGAACACCCCAAAGCAGGTTAAACAGAAGAGAACAACTTAAAAATTATCATCATAAAAATGATAGAGGCCCTGAAAGATGATCTGAGAAAATCCCTTAAAGAAATGGAAGGAAAAAAAATTGGAAGAAATGAACAGATCTCTTAAAGTAAAGAAAGCCAAGACAAAACAATTAAACAGGTGAAGACAATAGTTCAAGACTTGAAAATTGAAGTAAAGACAATAAAGAAAACTGAGGGAATGCTGGAAATAGAAAAAATGGGCAAACTATTGGAAACTACAGACACAAGTATAACCAACAGAATACAAGAGATGGAAGAGAGAATCACAGACGCTGAAGATAAATTAGAGGAAACAGATTCATCGACCAAAGAAAATCGTAAACCCAACAAATCCTTAACACAAAAAGAAAAAAAAAAAAAAACAGGAAAGATAGAGCACCATGAAAAGGCCAAACCTAAGAATATTATGCATAGAGGAAGGCAAAGAAGCTCAGCTCAAAAATGCAGAAAACATATTCAATAAAATCATTGCAGAAAACTTTCCCAATATGAAGAAGGACATGCCCATAAAAGTGCAAGAAACAAACTGAACAACAAATAGACTGGACCAAAGAAAAAATACCCTTTGACACATAATAATCAAAATACCTTACATAAAGAAAGAATATTAAGAGAAGTGAAGGGAAAAGGCCACATAACATATAAAGGCAGGACTATCAAAATTACACCTGCCTTTTCCATGGAAAATCTCAAGGCCAGAAGGTCCTGGTTAGATGTGCTACAAGTACTGGGAGTCCACGGATGCCAGCCAAGGCTACTATAACCAGGAAAATTCTCAATCACTATAGATGCAGAATACAAGATATTTAATGACAAAGCCAGATTTTCACAATACATATCTGCAAATCCAGCCCACAGAAAGTTTGGAAGGAAAACATCAACCCAAGGAATTTAACTACTCTCACAAAGACATAGGCAACAGATAGTCCCACTTCACCAGAACCCAACGGTAAAGCAGGACAAATATATTCACAATACCACTGCAAACAACAAATCTAAATCAAACAATTAACAATCAATAGTCCTTACTCTCCCTCAACATTAATGGTCTTAACTGGCCTATAAAAAGACACAGGCTAACGGAATAAATACGAAGATAGACGTCATCCTTCTGCTGCATACAAGAAACACACTTAAGCTTCAAAGATAGACATTATGTCAGGGTAAAGGGCTGGGAAAATATCTTTCAATCAAACAGGTGTAGCTATCCTAATCTCTAACAAATTAGACTTCAAACCAAAATTATTCAGACACTCATTACGTCTTCTTCGCAGGAAAAATTCATCAACACAAGAGTCTCAATTCTGAACATCAATGCCCCAAATATAAAGGCATCCACATTTGTAAAAGAAAAGCAACTAAAACTCAAAGATCACATAAAAATCACACACTTATACTGGGAGACTTCAACATACCACTCTCAACAATAGACAGGATGACCAGACAGAAGCTTAACAAAGAAACAAAAGAACTAACAGAAGTTATGTCTCAATTCCTTTTCACAGATATCTATAGAACATTCCATCCAAACACAAAAGAATATACCCTCTTCTCTGCTCCACATGGAACCTTCTTTAAAACTGAGCACTTACTAGGCAGCATAACAAACCTCCACAGATACAAAAAAAAAAAAAAAAAAAAAAAAAAAAAAAAAAGGGAATAGTCCCCTGTATCTTATCAGGCCACCATGCTTTAAAATTGGAATCCAACCACAATACAAATTGCATGAACAAATAAAGAAAGAAATTAAGGACTTCCCCTAAAATTCACCGAGAATGAGGACATAACATACCCGAACTAATGGGACACCTTGAAAGCACTGTTGCAAGGGAAGTTCTTTGCACTAAGTGCCCATATGAAGAAAACAGAATATAGTTACATTAGAGAATTAACAGCACAACTGAAAGCCTTAGAACAAAAGCAAGCAAACTCACCTCAGAGGAATAGACACCAGGAGACAATCACTTTGAGGGCTGAAATCAATAAAATAGAAACCAGGTTAACAATAAAAAACTCAGTGCAAAAAAAAAAAAAATTAAAAAAAAATAAAACAAACAAAAACTCAGTGCAACAAAGAGTTGGTGTTTCGAAAAATCAACAAGATAGGCAAACTTTATCCAAACTAACCAAAAAGCAGAGAGAGTACATGCAAATTAACAAAATCAGAAATGAAAAGTGGGACATTACAACTGACACAGAGGAAATCCAGACAGTTTTCAGGCCATAATTGGAGAACCTGTACTCCACAAAATTTGAAAATTCAAAGGAAATGGACAAATTTCTGGATAACTATCTCTTACCTAAATTAAATCAAGAACACACAAACAATTTAAATAGACCTAAAACCCCCAAATGAAATAGAAGCAGTCATCAAAATCCTTCCAACCAAAGAAAGCCCAGAGCCAGATGCAGAATTCTACCAGAAATTCAAGGAAGAGCTAATACCAATACTCCTCAAACTGTTCCACACAATAGAAATGGTAGGTTCATTACCAAAGTCTTTTCACGGGGCCACAATCACCTTGGTACCGAAGCAACTGCCGAAGGCACACAAAGACACAACTAAGAAAGAAAAATAAAGAACAATATTCCTGATTAACATTGATGGAAAATTACTCAGTAAAATACTAGCAAACAGAATCTAAGAACACATCAGAGAAATCATCCACCATGACCAAATAGGATTCATCCTGGGATTGCAGGGATGGTTTAACATATGAAAATCTATCAACATGAACCACCATATAAACAAACTGAAAATGAAAAACAATATGATCATCTCCCTAGATGCTGAAAAATCCTTTGACAAAATTCAACACCCTTTCATCATGATGAAGGTCTTGGAGAGATCAGGGATAGCAACAACATACCTAAATATAATAACAGCAATAGAAAGTAAACCAACAGCAAACATCAAACTGGATGGAGAGAAGCTTAAGGCAATTCCCTTAAAATTAGGAACAAGGAAAAGGCTGCTCACTCTCTCCATTTCTCTTCAATATTGTACTTGAAGTTCTAGCTAAAGCTACAAGACAACAAAAGGAGATCAAGAGATCCAAATTGGAAAGGAAGAAGTCAAACTTTCTCTATATGCAGATAATATGATAGTTTACATAAGCGACCCAATAAACTCTACCAGGGAATTTCTACAGCTGACAAACCTTTTTAGCAAACTAGCAGGATACAAGATAAACTAAAAAAAAAATCACTACCCCTACTTAATTCAGACTACAAAGAGGCAGAGAAAGAAATCAGAGAAACATCACCCTTTACAATAGCCACAAACAACATAAACTATCTTGCGGTAAAGCTTACCAAACAAGTGAAAGACCTACATAATAAGAACTTAGTGTCTTTAAACAAAGAAATTAAAGAAGATATCAGAAAATGGAAAGATCTCCCATGCTCTTAGACAGGTAGGATAAACAAAGTAAATATGACAATTTTGACAAAAGCATTCTACAGATTCAATGCAATCCCCATTAAAACCCCAGCAAAAATTTTCACAGTCCTTTAAAGGATAATAATACTTTATATGAAAAAACTAAAGACCCAGGATATCCAAAACCACCCTGTACAATGAAAGAACTTTAGGAGGAATCACCATCCCTGACTTTAAGCTCTACTACGGAGCTATAGTCCTGAAAACAGCCTGGTATTGGCACAAAAATAGACAAGTAGACCAACGTAATAGAATTGAAAATCCTGATATTAACCAATACACCTACAAACACCTCATTTTTAACAAAACAGCTAAAAGTATACAATGTGGGAAGGAAAGTATCTTCAACAAATGTTGCTGGCACAATTCGATGATGGTGTATAGAAGACTGCAGATAGACCCATGTCTATCGCCACATACAAAGCTCAAGTCCAAATGGATCAAAGACCTGAACAGAAATCCAGCCACACTGAACCTCTTTGAGGTGAAATAGGAGGTAGCCTTGAACAAACTGGTATAGGAGACCGCTTCCTGAACATAACTCCAATAGCACAGATACTGGTATCCGCAATTAATAAATGGGACCTCCTCAAACTTAGAAGCTTCTGTAAGACAAAGGACACAGTTGACAAGACCAAATGGCTGCCCAGAGACTGGGAAATGATTTTCCTCAATCCTACATCTGACAAAGGGCTGATCTCCAAAATAACAAAGAACTCAAGGAACTAGTCAACAAAACACCAAATAACCCTATTAAAAAATGGGGTACAGAACTGAAGAAAGAATTCTCAATAGAGGAAATCAAAAAGCCTGAAAGACACTTAAGAATGTGCTCAACATCCTTTGCTATCAGGGAAATGCAAATCAAAACAACTTTGAGATTCCACCTTACTCCTGCCAGAATGGCAAAAAATTAGAAACACCAATGACAACTAATACTGTAGAGGATGTGGAGAAGTGGGAACACTCCTCCACTGCTGGTGGGAGTGCAAACTTGTAAAGCCATTTTGGAGATCAGTATGGTGGTTCCTCAGGAAAATGGGAATTAGTTTACCACAGGACCCTGCAATAGAAGACAGAAGAAAGAGAGAGAGAGATGGAGAGAGAGAGAGAGAGAGAGAGAGAGAGAACATAAAAGAGGGAGCCATTATAAGTTTGAAGAGAAAACTAAACCTAAACAAATGTCTAGAGACCTACAAGTCTGACTCCAACTCAGTGGAAAGGCTGCCATAAATGCCCTTCCCTAATAATGAGATCAACATCTAATTTATCCACCATCAATGAGCCCTCATCTAGTACCTGTTGGAAAGAGAAGCAAAAACCCACAACTAAACACTGAGTCGAGCTAGAATCCAGATGCAGAGAGAGGACAAGACCAGGTTGCACAAACACATAGAGACAGCTGATCTGAACAAGGAGCTGCTAATGGGCCCCCAGACTGTTAGCTGGGAATCCAGTATGGCACTGGCTCAGACCTCCTGAACATGGGTCTCAGCTAGAAGGCCTGAGCAGTCTAAGGGACCTCAGACAGTAGAACCAGGATGTATTCCTGGTGCACAAAAGGACCTTGTGTGCACATTCCCCAAACAAACAAACAAAAACAAAACTGGAATCTTGAAATTTGCAAGCAAATGGATAGAACTTGAAGAAACTATCCTGAATGAGGTAACACAGTCACAACAAAGGGAACATGGTATGTACTCATTCATTATGGATTATAGACATAGAGGAAATGATCACCAGGCAATAATTCGCACTGTATTAGAAACTAGGATACAAGGAATAATCTAAGAGATTCATACAAGGTCCCTCACAAAATGGGAAAGAAACAAGATCTCCCGAGCATTTTGGGAGTGGATGGGGGTGGCAGTGAGTGGAGAGTGAGCTGGGAGAAAAAATGGGGAGCAGAGGAAAGTGCGTGGGACTAGGAAGATTGAATTGGGGAAGGAATAGAGGAGGGAGGGAGAGAGAGAGAGCACACCATTATAGGTTTGAAGAGAAAACTGACCCTAGAGAAATGTCCAGAGACTACAACACTGACCCCAACTAACAATATGAGCAAAAATGGAAAGGATACCATAAATGCCCTTCCTTGATAATGAGATTGATGACAAACTTACCCACCATCATAGAACCCTCATCTAGTAGCTGACAGAAACAGAAGCAAACATTCATTGCTAAACAATGACATAAATTGGAATCCAGATGCAAAGAGGGAGGACAAGACCAGGCTACAGAAACCCACAGACAGCTGACCTTAACTAGGAGGAGCTAATGGACCCCCAGAATGGTAGCTTAGAAACAAGCATTGGACTGACTCAGATCCCCTGAATATGGGTCTCAGTTATGTGTAGTCAAAGGGACTTTTGACAATGGAACCATGATGTATCCCTAGTACACAAAAGGATTTTGGGAGCACATTTCCAAGGAGGGATATTCCCTTAACCTAGAGAATGGAGGATGGACTAGTCCCTATTCCAAATGACATGACAGATTTGGTTGACCCCTCCTGGAAGGCACCATTCTCCTTGTGGAGTGGGGGGGGGTAGGTGGGATGGGAGGGTGGTGACATCAGAGGGATGGAGAGAAGGTGGGAGAGAAGGAAGGGTGAGGGATCTGGGATCGATTATGTAAAATAAGAAAATAAATAAAGAAATAAATAAAAATGAAATTAAAATTATGTAAAAAGAAAGAAGAAAAAGAGGAGTTGGATCTGCTCATTAACAACTGCAGCAATTGGGAGAGTATTCCTGGCTTCTCACCTGGGAAAGACAGTAGAGCTCGCCCTATGTGGTCTGAGTGCCTGTTAGCCAGATGCAAGATCTGAAAGCTAGATAATTCTGCTCTCCTTTCTACTTGCTGTATTGGGTGAGCTAACTGGGGCAGTTATGGAAAGCTTACCCAATGGTGAAGATGAGGGAAAGATGGCAGACTAACTCCCCCAACTACCACCCAGGCCCAGAACCAAGACTATGAGATATCCCACCCTAACATCCTCTTCATCTCTGCTAGAGCATGTCAAGTGCTGGTTCCTGCAGAAGTAAAGCTACAGGATCTCCATGACATAAGTCATCATGTGGATGTATAAGACAAGTCCCAATGAGGGTCATTTTTATGTAGTGGAAGTCAGAGACTTGGAACATTCACAAGACAAGATGTATGGAATAAAGTGTATGCTGTGTGACACATTGGAACATGGTATAGATTCATTGCCAAGATTTTTGTTTGTTTTTTATTGGGTTTTTTCTTTTAAATATTGTTTTGCTTACTAGAGTGAAAGGAAGGAGAGAGCAGATGCAAGGGGATGGGTATGCCAAAGAGTGGGATTGTTATACATGCTGTGAAACAAACAGACAATCAACACATTAGGAAAACCAGAAATACTGACCTCTGGTTTCCTTGAAATACTACATCAAAGATAAACACCTAGCAGACTGAAGGTATTCCAAGATAGATTAGGCATTGTTATCTTTTTTGCTATGGTTGGCCTCATATACTCATTTAAAAAAAAAAGATTTATGTCTTATATTTACAGGTACAGATGTTTAACCTGCTGAAGGTCTGTACATTACAGGTATGCAATTCTATGAAGACAAAAGAGAGCATCAGATTCCACCTGAAACTGAAGTTAAAGAGAACAAATACTCATAATGGAGGAGACATTTCTCGAGGCCTTGCACTTAACTGTTGTCTAGCTAGTCATGTGTGCTATATTACTGGTAATAAATCATGATCAACCAAGAGAGAAATTTTATGTGACCAAGGGACAAATAGATGATATAGGTGGCTAATTGTCTTAGGATGGCAGGCATCCATGGAAAGGCTTTCATGAATTCAAGTTCTTGCTCTAGTATCACTTATTGTCAGGGGTGGAGCAAATCTCTCAGAAGTCATCCTGTATGACAATGCAGATTAGAGCCATCTGATCAAATCCAGAAGTGAGAAGACCCTCCTGGTGGTGGAGGTGTGGATAGGAGTCCTTTTTGATGTTCCAGATAAGCAGTGTTGGTAGGAAGATTTAGACTAGCCTGAATGGATGGAGCCTCCACAAAAACCACAATTCCTCTGATGGAGAGCTTGTCTATGTAAGTCTAGGGGGAGGGGTGGTTGATGCTACTCTTCTACCACAATAGATCTCAGAGTATACTGAGGAAGGATTTCTCCAGCTGACAGCTTTATTCTTGTGAAGCTCCCCTAGACCAGATCTGACTTCTGAGACTGACAGTGAATCACAGACTTAATTTGTGGAGGATTAATCCTGTGATTCCCAACTGGTACTGTCAAAGCAAGGGAAAAAGAATCTATTCTTTATAAACAAAGAGCATACATACACAAAGGACATCAATATAGATACAAAGCATATTCAATTCTATAGATGCTGTGATCTGTAAGAAAGATGCCTCCAAGACTAAAGGTCTCTGCTGTCATGCCTAATGGCCTAAGTTCTTTCCTTGGGACTGAAAGAGAGAAAACCTGCAATGAGAATTGCCCTCTGATTTCATGTGAGTGGGGATGCCCAGGCATTGAACACAAAACCTAATACATCTGGCTTTCCACTCCTCACTCACCCTCAAATCTCTCAATCTGATACACTCATTTGACTGAAAAAGGCTCGGCACCTATACCTGTCATTGTTTAGATGACCAAAAACTCTGAAGTTATGTAGATCAAAGAACTAGAGTAAAACCAAATGTCATTGGTCCAAAAAATAAAGGAATATTTAGATGGCTTCTAATAATATTCTTCTACATCCGTAGAGGAGTGCCTTATTCAGCCATCATCAGAGAGAAATCTTCCTTCAGCAAATTGGAACAAATATAGTGTGGTACTTTGAAAGTAACTGGCCTCTATAAGCTCACAGGAATTGGCACAATTAGGAGGAGTGGCCTTGTTTATTGAAGTGTATCTTCTGCTTTAGTTTCCCTCAGTGTCACATACCACTTCCTATTGCCTTCTGATCAAGATGTAGCCAGCACCATGTCTGCTATACACGGCCATGCTCCCCACTATGCTGATAATGGACTGAGCCTCAGAACTGTAGTCGCCACCCAAGTGAATGTTTTCTTTTCTAATAGTTGCCATGAACATGCTGTCTCTTCACAGCAATAGAAACTCTAACTAAGACACACAGAGATGCACAGCCAGATATTTGCACTCAGTTCTAAGTGGGTTGTCTTCATCAAATCCCTCCCCTATGGATTCACGGAACTCTGAAGAATAGGAGCAGGAAAGCATGTACATGTTAGAGGGGATGGTGGACACCATGGACTCAAGGCCTTCTACATACAACAGGGTTTACACACAAATGAACTCAAAGACTGAGGCAGCATCCACTGGGCCTGCACAAGTCTGCAGCAGATGAGGTTCTAGCCCTAAATGAATAAGTAAACATATGCCCCAATCCCAGTAGTAATCTCCAATTGGTAACCACTTGCATATAATAATTTAATTTCCTGGAAGGGAGTCTCACTGCAGACACACTAATCTTAAGTGTAGGCTGCATGCCCAGCACTAGATGGACAAAAGAAAATGAACTCAAGTGCAACTTTGGGGTTCCTTGTCTCAAAATGGTATGTCACATCTTTTCCATTCTTTTTTAATGTTTCATTCAATTTTATTTGTATTTGTTTTATGTGTTTTCTTCTCTTTTTACACTATAGGTCCATTAGGTATATATTATGGTTTCTAGTTTACTGGTTTCATTGGATTCCTGAAGGTGCAAACCAGAGGATCTCTGCATCTACATCTATTACTTTTGCCTTTTCTTGGTCTTTTTTCCCTCTGGTTTGTTAGTTTTTATTTTATCATTTTCCTGTAGATGTCTATTCATTTTCTAATGAGACAGGAAGGGGGTGAACTTGGCGAGGAGGAGAAGCTATAAGGAGCAGAGGAAGGAACACTTAATTTGAATATATTTTTTGAGGAAACATATCTATTTTCAATAAAAGGAAAAAAAGATACAGCACATAAACCTAAAACAAGCAATAAAAATAGGGATAGATGGACAGCAGTCAGTGCTTTACGAAACTAATTTCAGCAGTCAAAAAACCTGGGCATTAATATCAGCAAATAACTGTCCAGATAAGAAGGATTAATAGATACCTACTAGTAACATGAATTCAGAAGAAAAATCACAGATTATACACACGGAAGAATAATTAAGGATTGTTATAGGAACTCCCTGGGTTGGCCCCTGATCCTGCTGCTCCTGTCACCGGTCCCCATCGAGAGCACCCTTGGAGCTCTGCTACACCCCCATCCATCCCCACTGCCAGCCTACCCCCCCACACCCTGTGCCCTACCCTACCCACAGTCCTGCCACTCTGGTTCAGCACTGGGACAGAGGGTGGAGCCAACAGTCCACCCTACTTCGGAGACTTCTCAGAGCAACGCTGAACTAAGGAGACCTGCCTATCCAGGCAGGACCACCCATTATTTCCACCTGCTTGGTCTCTGACCCCACCTCTAGTCCTCTGCTGGAGTACCAGGCCCCTCCCAGAGATCCGCCTATCTCTGCAGGTCCACTCTGAGTTCCTGTGGGCAAGATCCTTGACCCCCAAATCAGGGCCTCTACTAAAGAAAGAGGCCTCAGCTGGAGTTCCAGTTTCCAGTGAGATCCCACTATCCTGCAAAATCTTCCAAGTTCCAGCTCAGCCCTTGTTCTCTTCTGCCAGCTATTGGCCAGAGGTGAGTCTGGGCCCAATCTGTGCTGCCTGTCACCTACAACCTCTTCCCCCCCTCTCCTGCCCGAATTCCCTGGGTGGCCCCTGATCCTGCTGCTCCTGTCTCTGGTCCCCATCGAGAGCACCCTTGGAGCTCTGATACACCCCACTGCCAGCCTACCCCCCCTACCCTGTGCCCTACACTACCCAAAGTCCTGCTGCTCTGGTTGAGCACTGGGACAGAGGGTGGAGCCAACAGTCCACCCTACTTCGGAGACTTCTCCAAGCAACTGTGAACAAAGGAGACCTGCCTATCCACATGGGGTGACCCGTAATTTCCACCTGCTTGGTCTCTGACCTCGCCTCCAGTCCTCTGCTGGAGTCCCAGGCCCCTCCCAGAGATCCGCCTATTTCTGTGGGACCACTGTGAGTACCTGCTGGCATCTTCTACTGGATCCTCATCCTTGACCCTATCCCTGGGTCCCTGTTTGCGGAGAAACATCCTAGAGAGCTTGGACTATACAGAGCTACAGATATTGAATCTCAGACCCACATAAGCCCATCGGGGAAGTACCATAGAGAGAGGGGGAAACCCCACCAACACCTATGGGAAGCTATGGGAAGAAGGCAATACAAGATAACACCTAACAACAGAAAGACAAGCATGACACCACCAGAATCTAGGGAATCTACACCAACTAGAATGGAACACAACAACAAAGCAGAGGAAGCAGAAGGGTACGACTTAAAAATTACCACCATTAAAATGATAGAGGCCCTCAAAGTAGATGTGAGAAAATCCCTTACAGAAATGGAGGAAAAAACAAACAAAAAAGTGGAAGAAATGAACAAATTCCTTAAGGAAAGCCAAGAAAAAAACAATTAAGCAGGTGAAGGAAACGGTTCAAGACTTGCAAACTGAAACAGAGAAAATAAAGGAAACACAATCTGAATGAATGCTGGAAATAGAAAAACTGGACAAAATATCGGGAACTACAGACACAAACATAACCAACAGAATTCAAGAGATGAAAGAGAGAATGTCAGGCGCAGAAGATAAACTAGAAGAAATAGATTCATCGACCAAAGAAAATCCCAAATCCAACAAATCCTTAACACAAAACATCCAGGAAATGTGGGACACCATGAAAAGGCCAAACCTAAGAATAATAGGCATAGAGGAAGGTGAGGAAGCCCAGCTCAAAGGTGCTGAAAACATATTCAACAAAATCATCGAGGAAAACTTTCCAAATCCGAAGAAGGACATGTCCATGAAAGTACAAGAAGCATACCCAACCCCAAATAGGCTAGACCAAAGAAAAAAGACCCCTCGACATATAATAATCAAAACACCTAGCATACAGAATAAAGAAAGAATATTAAGAGCAGCGAAGGAAAAAGGACAGGTAACATATAAAGGCAGACCTATCAAAATTACACCTGACTTCTCCATGGAAACCCTTAAGGACAGAAGGTCTTGGATAGATGTTCTAAAAGTATTAAGAGAATACGGATGCCAGCCTAGGCTACTATATCCAGAAAAACTCTCAATCACTATAGATGGAGAGAACAAGATATTTAATGACAAAACCAGATTTTCTCAATAAATATCTACAAATCCAGCCCTATAGAAAGTATTGGAAGGAAAACTCCAACCCAAGGAAGGTAACTACACCCACAAAATTGTAGGCAACAAATAATCCAACTACACCAGAAACCAAGGAAAAAGCAGAACTAATATATTCACAATACCACTGCCAACAACAATCCTAAATCAAACAAGCATCAACAATCAATGGTCCTTGTTCAGGTCACCTGTATGTTTGGGTTTCTTTAGCCTTGTCTTTAATCCTTTGCTGATCACTCCTTCATCTCTGCAACTGGACTCCAGGAGTTGAGCTCAGTATTTAGCTGTGGGTTCTGCTTATGTTTACATCAGATACTGGATAAAGACTCTAGGATGACATATAATGTAGTCATCAATCTCATTATCAGAAGATGACATTTAAGGTAGCCTCTACACTATTGTTCAGTTATTTAATGTGCATCATATTTGTAGAACTTTGGAAATTTCCCTACTGCCATATATCTCTTTAAACCTATAGTGGCTTTGTTTTTTATGGTATCTCTTTACATGTTCTCCTCTATTCTTTCCTGATTCAATCTTCCTGTTCCCTCAATCCCTCCTCTCCCCTCCTCTTCTCTTCTTCTCTTTCTCCTAAATCTCTCTCTCTCTCTGCATCTTGTCCTTGCAGTTTGCTCAGAAGATCTTGTCACTTTCTCCTTCTCCCTGGGAGCATGGATGTCTCTCTTAGGGTCTTCCTCATTTCCTAGATTTTCTGGCAGTGTGGATTGGAGGCTGGTAATCCTTTGCTCTATGCCTAAAATCCATATATGAGTGAGTACATACCATGTCTGCCTTTTTGTGACTGGGTTACCTCACTCAAGATGTTTTTTTCCATGCACTTGCCTGGGAATTTCAAGAATCCATTGCCCCCCCCCCCCGAGAAGTACTCCATTACACCATTGTGCAATGTACCACATTTTCTGAATGCATTCTTCAGTTAGGGAACATTTAGGTTGCTTCCAGGTTCTGGCTATTACAAATAATGCTAGGATAATAAATTATTTAATTCCTCAGGAGATAGGAGAAAGAGCCAAGATCAGGAATGGTGAACTCCTGAGATAACATTTTAAAATGATGGATGAGGAATTTATTTGTATTATCAATCGGGGGTTTCCTGTGTTGTGTTGGATATCTGTTGGCATTCTGCAATAATTTGAAGTGCCCAGTTCTGATTTTCATTGGAATGCCATTATACATGCAGACATACCAGAAACAAATCAGAATTGAAGTCAGAGAGGTGGATTTACAGAATTGGAGGAACATTGATGATTTAAGATTTCAGACTTGGGATCTGAAAACCAGCTCTACTCTGTATCACCTGGGTGGACTTGGATCATCATTTTCCTTTCCATGTATACTACGGGGATATCCAAGGAGCTCTGTCTCTGGAATGATTGTGACTGCTTTCAGCCAAAAAGTCACCAGAAGTCAATTAAGGTTAGCATCTGCAACAGGAGTAAAATGTAACTTAAATAGCCTTTGAGAATCTGCTTAAGCATCAGGAAGCCTACACATGATCAGGACATGGTGAGTTTACCACCTGTCTTCCTTAGAAAAGGAAAAGATAACAATGGTGACAGAAGAATAGGGGAGGGATAACAGTGTCCTCATCAGACCCCTAGGAGTCAAGCTGCCACTGACTTCCAGAATGGATAGCGATTCATTCCTCTTCTGGCTCTCCCTTTCTCCCTCATCCTTATCCTCTCTCTCACTCACTCTCTCAGTCTTCTTCTCCCTCTCCCTCACCCAGTCCCTGCCTCCCCACTCTGACCCTCTCTCTCTCCCTGCCTCTCTCTCTGGTTTTAGGAGACAGGGTTTACTTTGTCGTCCAAACTGCCCTGGAACTTCCTCTATAGACCAGGATCACCTGGAAATAAGAGATCTGCCCATCACTGAGCACCCTTCCTCCAGAGTGCTTGGGTTAAAATTTTGTGAAATTACCTCCGAGGTGTAATTCATGTCTTAAAAATTATAAGGCTTGTTGCTAGGGCTCTGACTCTGCAGGCTAGAGCAGGATGTAATTGCATTCTATGTTGATGCCAAAGAAAACTCCAGGACAGAAAGCCAAAGAGCCAAACTAACCCTACAAACAGTGACAGCTCCTGTTGGCCTTGAGTGCTCCATGCATACAGCCAGGGAACTTTTCCAAGTATGGTGTGGGATAGAGGCTGTGTGTAGGCTATAAAGGTATTGGTGGTGAGTTCTTGGTTCCAGAGAGTTATATTGTGATGTGCAGGGCCTTCGCCCATTCTAACCTTGCCTACTTTTCTTTCACTTCACCTTGATGTGATTTTGAAGACAGGGTTCATTGTCTAGATGTGACAAGCTGTAATTCAACTCAAGAGAGATCTGCTTGCTTCAACCTCTTGAGGCCTGTGGTGAAAAGCAAGAATCCACATGCATGGATTTCCCAACACTTTCTCTCCCCTTCCCCCCCTATCTCCATCTTCAAACTACGTCTCCACTTTTTCTGACCTACTTTACTCTTAAAATGTTGTTGAGTACCTCACCAGAAGTCAGGACCACAGACCTCCCTACTGCTACACCTGGTGGCTCTTCCACTATCTACCGCCTCTCAATCCTAGACAACATGTATGCTGTTAGTCAGTGTGGTCAAGTACAGCTCCAAGAACAGGCTCATGGTCCATTTTTGTTATTGGAAGTAAAAAGAAAATAATTTGGATGTGTATAACTCAATATAAAATAGCTCACATCAGACTTTCAATGATTCCTCATGGGAGGTCTCACCATCCCTCAATAATGTTTGGAAAGTATGATAGTGGGTTACTGGGGAAGATGGGAGGATGGGATGCAGAGGGAACTGTGATTGATATATAAAATAAGATTGAAGGAAACCCACCTATCCATGATGGACCACCCTGAGTTCCTGCTTACCTAATCTTTGACCCCCATCTTTGTGCCTCTGCCAGAGTGCCAGGTCTCTGGTAGAGGTGAGCCTGGGACCAGTTCAGGTCGAATCCCCGCCACACTCTTCCCTGCAGACTCCCTCTGTTAGCCACAAGTCTTGCATCCCCCAATATCCTGTGACAGAGAGAACAGTCCTAGTACTCTGATCCACTAACCACCCCAACCAGAACTTGCATTCCCCCAATTATGTGCCCTACTAAGCCCACTGCTCCACTGCTCTGGTTGAGCACTGGGTCAGAGTGTATGTCAAACCACCCCTTCATATCTGGGAAACTTCCTGGATCTATTCTGAACACACCAGTCTCAACTATCCATGTTTGAACACTCTGGGTCCCATCTGGCCTGATGTTTGACCCCCATTGCTGCAGAAGTAGTGACATCCTAGAGAGCTTGGAACACCCAGAGATACAGAATACAAACTAGTGACCCACCAATGCCAATTGGAAGAGTAGCATAGAGAGAGCAAGAGAGACTCCACCTGCATCCACTGGAAGAAGTAATGGGAAGACAACAATACAAGAAAACGCCTAACAATAGAAAGAAAAGCATGACACCACAAGAATACAGGGAGTCTACACCAACTAGACATGAACACACTAAAGCTGATGTAGCAGAAGAGAACAACTTAAAAAATACCTTCATAAAAATGATAGAGGCCCTCAAAGATATGAGAAAATCCCTTAAAGAAAGGGAAGAAAAAACAAACAAAAAATTGGAAGAAATGAACAAATGTCTTAGAGAATGTAAGGAAAGCCAAGAAAAAACAATCAATCAGGTGAAGGAAACACTTCAAGACTTGAACACTGAAATAGAGACAATGAAGAAAACACAAACTGAGAAAATGCTGGAAATAGAAAAACTGGGCAAACGATCAGAACTACAGATGTAAGCATAAACAAACAGAACAAGAGATTGAAGAGAGAATCTCAGGTGCTGAAGAAAACTAGAGGAAACAGATTTATTGGCCAAAGAAAATCTTAAATCCAACAAATCCTTAGCATAAAACATCCAGGAAATGTGGGACACTGTGAAAAGGCCAAACCTAAGAATAATAGGCATAGAAGAAGGCAAAGAAACCTCAGCCCAAAGGTGCAGAAAACATATTCAACAAAATTATTGAGGATAACTATCCCAATCTGAAGAAGGACATGCTTATGAAAGTAGAAGAAGCATACCAAACACCAAATAGACTGGACAAAAGAAAAAAGACCCTCAACACATAATAATCAAAACACATAATGTACAGAATGAAAAAATAAAGCAGCGGAGCAAAAAAGGACATGAAACATATAAAGGCAGACCAATCCAAATTTTACCCTTGAATTCTCCATGGAAACTCTCAAGACTAGAAGGTTCTGGATAGATGTTCAACAAAGACAAAGAGTCTACGGATGCCCTCCAAGGCTACTATACACAACAAAACTACCAATCACTAAAGATGTAGAAAACAAGATATTCAATGACAAAGCCAAATTTTCACAATAAACACCTACAAATCCAGCCCTACAAAAAGTTCTGGAAGGAAGACTCCAACCCGAGAAAGATAACTACACTCACAAAGACATAGGCGATAGATAATCCCACTTCACCAGAATCCAAAGGATAAAGCAGGGCAAACAGAATCACAATACCTCTGCCAACAACAAATCTAAAACAAACAAGAACTAAGAATCAATGGTCCCTACTTTCCCCCAACATTAAAGGTCTTAGCTAGCTGATAAAAAGACACAAACTAAAAGAATGGATACAAAGACAGAATCCATCCTTTCGCAGCATACAAGAAATACATCTAAACTTCAAAGATGTACCTCAGGGTAAATGGTTGGGAAAAGATCTTCCAATCAAGTGGACCCAAGAAGCAAGCAGGTGTAGATATCCTCATATCTAACAAGTTAGACTTAATACCAAACTCAGTCAAAAGAAATGAAGGTCATTTCGTATTCATCACAGGAGAAATCCATCAACACAAAGTCTCAATTCTGAACATCTGTGCCCCAATACAAAGTCACCTAAGTTCCTAAAAAAAATGCTACTAAAACTCAAAGTACATATAAAACCTCACACATTCATAATGGGGACTTCAATACCCCATTTTTATCACTAGACAGGATCACCAGACAGAAACTAAACAAAGAAACAAAAGTACTAACAGAAGTTATGTCCCAATTGGGTTTAACAGGCATCTATAGAACATTCCATCCAAACAAAAAAGAATATACCTTCTTCTTGGCTCCACATTAAACGTTCTCTAAATCGACCACGTATTAGGCAACATAACAAACCTCAACAGATACAAAAAGAATTGGAAAATTCCCCTGTATCTTATCCGACCATCATGGTTTAAAGTTGGAATCCAACCACAACACAAATCGCAGAAACCCTATGAACTCATGGAAACTGAACAATATGCAATTGCACCATACCTGGGTCAAAGGAGAAATAAAGAAAGAAATTAAAGATTTCCTAGAATTCACCAAGAATGAAGACAAAACAAACCCGGACTTATGGGACACTTTGAAAGCAGTGCTACCAGGGAAGTTCATTGCACTAAGTGCCCATAAGAAAACAGAGGATAGTCACATTAGAGAATTAACAACACAACTGAAAGCCTTAGAACAAAAAGAGTCAAACTCACCCAGGAGGAGTAGATGCCAGGAAATATTCAATTTGAGGGATGAATTCAATAAAGTAGAAACCAGGAAAACAATGCAAAAAAAATAAAAAATTCAATGGAACAAAGAGTTGGTTTTTTGAGAAAATCAAGAAGACACATAAAATGGGGATCATAACAATGAATACTGAGGAAATCCAGACAATTTTCAGGTCATACTTTGAAAACCTGTACTCCACAAAATTTGAAAATTCAAAGGAAATGGACAAATTTCTGGATAACTATCACTTACCAAAATTAAATCAAGAAGAGTTAAGCAACATAAATAGATCTATACACCCAATGAAATAGAAGCAGTCAATAGAAGCAGAAAAAAGAAAGAAAGAAAAGCCAGAGCCAGATGTTTTCAGTGCAGAATTCTAGCAGAAATTCAAAGAACAGCTAATACCAATATTCCTCAAATTTTTCCTCATAATAAAATCATTACCAAACTCTTTAGGAGGCCACAATTACCTTGGTACTCAAACTACACAAACACACAACTAACAAAGAGCACTGCAGACCAATATCTTTAATGAATATTGATGCAGAAATACTCAATAAAATACTGGCCAATCCAAACCAACAACATATCAGAGAAATCATCCATCATGACCAAGTAGGATTCATACCTGAGTTTCAGGGATGATTCAACATAGAAAAATCTATCAATGTGATCCACCATATAAACAAACTAAAAAGAAACGCCAAATTATCATCTCACTAGATGCTGAATAAGCCTTTGACAAAATTCAACACTCTTTCATCACAACAGACTTGGAGCGATTAGGAATAAAAGGAACATACATACCTAAACATAATAAAAGCCATATACAGTAAACAAATAGCCAACATCAAAGGGAAAGGAGAATAGCTTAAAGCAATTACTCTAAAATCAGGAACAACACAAGACTCCCTTCTCTCTCTGAATCTCTTCAAAATTTTACTTGAAGTTCTAGATAAAGCAATAAGACAATAAAAGGAGATCAAGTGGATACAAATTGGACAGAAAGAAATCAAACTGTCACTTTTTGCAGATGATATGATAGTTTACATAAGCAACCCAAAAATAACTCTACCAGGGAACTCTTACAGCAGATAAACACCTTCAGCAAACTAGCAGGATACAAGATAAACTAAAAAAAAAAAAAAAACTCAGTAGCCCTACTATATACACACAACAAAGGGGCTGTGAAAGAAATCAGAGAAATATCACCCTTTACAATAGCCACAAACAACAAAAAGAATCTTGGGGTAACGCTTACCAAACAAGAGAAAGACCTATATAGCAAGAACTTTGTGTCTATAAAGAAAGAAATTAAAGAACCTGGAATCAATCTAGATGCCCCTCAACTGAATATTCGATTAAGAAGATGTGTCACATTTACATAATGGAATATTACTCAGCAGAAATAAACAATGGAATCTTGAAATTTGTAGGCAAATGATCCTGAGTGTAGAAACCCAGTCACTTATATATGGATTTTAGACGTAGCACCAAGAATTACCAGCCTACAATTCACACTGCCAGATAAACTAGGATACAAGGAGTAATCTGAAAGATTCATACAAGGTCCCTCACAGCATCTTGGTAGTGGGGGGGCAGTTAGTGGAGAGGGAGCTAGGAGAAAGAGAAGGGGAGGAGAGGAAATCATGTGGAACAAGGAAGATTGTGTCAGGGGAGGAATAGATGAGAGATAAAAGAGAGAGAGAGAAAGATACCATAAAAGGGGAGCCATTATACATTTGAAGATAAAACTGACTCCAGAGAAATGTCCATAGACCTATAAGACTAACCCCACATAACAATTTTAGCAACAGTGTAAAGGCTACCATAAATGCCCTTCCCTGATAATGAGATTGACAACTAACTTATTTACCTTCATAGAGCCCACATTCAGTAGCTGATGGAAACAGAATCAGACACCCACAGCTAAACACTCTGCCGAACTGAAATCCAGATGCAGAAAGAGAGGACAATAGCAGGCTACAGAAACCCACAGAGACAGCTGACTTGAACAAGAAGGAGCTAATGGGCCCCCTGACTGATACCTGGGAAACCAGCATTGGACCACTCAAAACCATGAACATGGGTCTCAGAAGGCCTGGGCAGTCTAAGGTACCTCTGACAGTAGAACCAGGATGTATTCCTGGTGCACAAAATGATTTTCAGGACACATTACCAATGGAGGAATTCTCCCTTAACCTAGAGGCAGGAAGGAAGGCCTAGTCCCTCCTCCAAATGACTTGAAATATTTTGGTGACCCATCCTGGAAGGTGCCTCCCCACCCCCATGGAGTGGGCAGGGCAATGGAATGGGAGAGTGGTTAGGGGACATGAATGGGAGGGAGAGAGGGGAGGGAAGGAAGGGAGGGAGAGATTGAAGGTAGGAGAGGGAACTGGGATTGATACATAAAATAAGAAAAAAAGTACAAATAAAAAAAAAGTTAACTTTAAGAGACACAAGCCTTGGGATCCCCCTGCTTCTGTGTCCTATCCCCATCGAGAGCACCCTTGGAGCTCTGATACACCCCCACACATCCCCAACGCGAGCCTGCCTCCCCCTACCCTGTGCCCTACCCTGCCAACTGTCCCATGCTTTGGTTGAGAACTGGGACAGAGGGTGTAGCCAAGAGTCCACACAACTTTGAGGGACTTCTCGGAGCAACTCTGAACACAGGAGACCTGCCTATCCACGCGGGACTACCAGTAATTTCTATCTGCTTCGTCTCCGACCCCCACCTCCAATTCTCTGCTGGAGTCCCAGGCCCCACTCAGAGATTTTCCTGTCTCTGTGGGGCCACTCTGAGTTCCTGCCAGCATCTTCTGCTGGATCCTCATCCCTGACCACATCCCTGGGCCCCTGTCTGCAGAGAGACCTCCTAGAGAGCTTGGACTACACAGAGCTACAGATATCGAAACTCTGACCCACATAAGCCCACCGGAGAAGTACCTTAGAGAAAGGGAGAGACCCCACCAACATGTACTGGAAGAAGCTATGGGAAGACGGCAATACAAGAAAACAACAACAGAAAGACAAGCATGACACCACCAGAATCTAGGGAATCTATGCCAACTAGAGCAGAACACATCAAAAAAGTAGAGGAAGCAGAAGAGAACGACTTATAAATTATCGTCATAAAAATGATAGAGGCCCTCAAAGAAGATGTGAGAAATTCCCTTTAAAAAATGGTAGAAAAAAAAACAAACAAAAAAAGTGGAATAAATAAACAAATTTCTTAAGGAAAGTAAAGAAAATACAGAAAGCCAAGAAAAAAACGATTAAGCAGGTGAAGAAAATGGTTCAAGATTTGAAAACTAAAATAGAGACAATAAAGAAAACACAAACCAAAGTAATACTGGAAATAGAAAAACTGGACAAAATATCGGGAACTACAGACACAAACATAACCAACAGAATTCAAGAGATGAAAGAGAGAATGTCAGGCGCAGAAGATAAACTAGAAGAAAGAGATTCATTGACCAAACAAAATCATAAATCCAACAAATCCTTAATGCAAAACATCCAGGAAGTGTGGAACACTGTGAGAAGGCCAAACCTAAGAATAATAGGCATACAGGAAAGTGAGGAAGCCCAGCTCAAAGGTGCGAAAACATATTCAACAAAATCATTGAGGAAAACTTTCCCAATCTGATGAAGGACATGCCCATGAAAATACAAGAATCATAACAAACACCAAATAGGCTGCAACAAAGAAGAAAGACCAGCTGACATATAATAATCAAAATACCTAGCATACAGAATATAGAAAGAATATTAAGAGCATCAAAGGAAAAAGGACAGGTAATATATAAAGGCAGACCTATCAAAATTACACCTGATTGTCCATGGAAACCCTCAAGGCCAGAAGGTCCTGGATAGATGTTCTACAAGTATTAAGAAAACATGGATGCCAGCCCAGGCCACTATAACCAGCAAAACTCACAATCACTATAGATGGAGAAAACAAGATATTTAATGACAAAACCAGATTTTCCCAATACGTATCTACAAATCCAGCCCTACAGAAATTATTGGAAGGAAAATTCAAACACAAGGAAGGTAACTACTCCCACAAAAAAATGTACGCAAAAGATAAGTTATCTACACCAGAAACCAAGGTTAAAGCAGAACCAATATATTCACAATACCTCTGCAAACAACAAACCTAAAACAAACAAGCATCAACAACCAATGATCCTTACTCGCCTTCAACATGAATGGTCTTAACTCACCTATAAAAAGACACAGGCTAACAGAATGGATACGAAGACAGAATCCATCCTTCTGCTGCATAAAGAAACACATCTAAGCTTCAAAGATAGACACACCTCAGGGAAAGGGTGGGGAAAAGATCTTCCAATCAAATGGAACCAAAAAGCAAGCAGACGCAGCTATCCTAATATCTAACAAGTTAGACTTCAAACCAAAATTAATCAAAAGAGATGAAGACAGTCATATCGTATTCATCACAGGAGAAATCCAGCAACACAAACTCTCAGTTCTGAACACCTATGCCCCAAATACAAAGGCACCCACATTCGTAAAAGAAACACTACTAAAAATCAACGCTCATATGAAACCTCACACACTTATAGTGGGAGACTTCAACATACCACTCTAAACACTAGACAGGACTACCAATCAGAAACTCAACAAAGAAACAAAAGAACTAACAGAAGTTATGTCTCAACTCGGTTTAATAGACATCTATAGAACATTCCATCCAAACACAAAAGAATAAAACTTCTTCTCTACTCAACATGGAACCTTCTCTAAAAACAACCACATCCTAGGTGGCATAACAAACCTCAACAGATAGAAGAGAATAGGAATAGTCCCTTGTATCTTATTGGACCACCATGCTATAAAATTGGAATTCAACAACAACACAAATCTCAGAAAATGTGCAAACTCATGGAAACGGAACAATGTGCAATTGCACCACACCTGGGTCAAAGAATAAATAAAGAAAGAAATTAAGGACTTTCTAATATTCAATGAGAATGAGGACACAACATACCCAACCTTATGGGACACCTTGAAAGCAGTGCTATAAGGGAAGTTCATTGCACTAAGTGCCCATATGAAGAAAACAGAGAATAGTCACATAAGAGAATTAACAGCACAACTGAAAGCCTTAGAACAGAGAGAGACTCAAACTCCATCCGTAGGAGTAGATGCCAGGAAATAATAACTTGATGTATGAAATCAAGAAAATAGAAATCAGGAAAACAATACAAAACATCAATACAAGAAAGAGGTGGTTTTTTGAGAAAATCAACAACATAGGAAAACTTTTATCCAAACTAATGAAAAAACAGAGGGAGAGAACATGCAAATTAACAAAATTCGAAAGGAAAAGGGAAAAATAACAACGGACACAGAGGAAATCTAGACAATTTTCAGGTCATACTTTCAAAACCTATATTCCACAAAAATTGAAAATTCAAAGGAAATGGACAAATTTCTGGATAACGACCACTTACCAAAATTAAATCAAGAACAGACAAACAACTTAAATAGACCTATAATCAACAATGAAATAGAAGCAGTCATCGAAAGCCTTCCAACCAAAAAAAGTCCAGGGCCAGATGGGTTCAATGCAGAATTCTACCATAAATTCAAGTAATAACTAATACCAATATGCCTCAAATTGTTCCACACAATAGAAACAGAAGTTTCATTGCCAGACTCTTTTTTGAGGCCACAATAACCTTGGTACTCAAGGCTCAAAAATACGCAACTAAGAAAGAAATCTACAGATCAATATCCCTGATGAACATCGATGCAAAAATACTCAATAATATACTGGCAAACCGAATTCAAGAATACATCAGAGAAATCATCCACCATGACCAAGTAGGCTTCATCCATGGATGGCAGGGATGGTTTAACTTATGAAAATCTATCAACATGATCCACCATATAAACAAACTAAAAAAAAAAAAAAACCCATATGATTATCTCCCTAGATGCTAAAAAAGCCTTCAACAAAATTCAATACCCTTTTATGATAAAGGTCTTGGAGAGATCAGGGGTAACAAGAACATACCTAAACATAATAAGAACAATATACAGCAAAGCAACTGCCAACATCAAACTGAATGGTGAGAAACTTAAGCCAATTCCTCTAAAATCAGGAAAAAGAAAAGGCTATCCTCTCTCTCCATATCTCTTCAATATCGTACTTGAAGTACTAGCTAAAGTATAAGACAACAAAAAGAGATTAAGGGGATCCAAATTGGAAAGGACGAAGTCAAACTGTCTCTATTTGCAGATGATATGATAGTTTACATAAGCGACCCAATAAACTCTACCAGGGAACTTCTACAGCTGATAATCACCTTCAGCAACTAGCAGGATACAAGATACTTTTTTCAGACGACAAAGAGACAGAGAAAGAAATTAGAGAAACATCACTCTTTAATAGCCACAAGCAACATAAAGTATCTTGGTGTAACGCTTACCAAACAAGTGAAAGACCTATATAATAAGAACTTTGTGGCTCTAAAGAAAGAAATTAAAGAAGATACCAGAAAATGGAAAGATCTCCCATGCTCTTGCATAGGTAGGATAAACATAGTAAAAATGGCAATCTTGCCAAAAGCAATCTACAGATTCAATGCAATCCCCATTAAAATACCAACACAGCACTTCACTGACCTTGAAAGGATAATAATCAATTTTAGATGGAAAAACAAAAGACCCAGGATAGCCAAAACAACCCTATACAATAAAAGAACTTCAGGAGGCATCACCATTCCTGACTTTAAGCTCTACTACAGAGCTATAGTTCTGAATACAGCCTGGTATTGGTACAAAAACAGACAGGTAGACCCATGGAATCAAATTGAAAATCATGATATTAACTAACACACCTATGAACTCCTGATTTTCGACAAAACAGCTAAAATTATACAATGGGGCGAGGACAGCATCTTCAACAAATGGTGCTGGCACAATTGGATGAGAAGTCTGTAGAAGACTGCAGATAGACCCATGTCTATCTCCACGCATAAAACTCAAGTCTAGAGGGATCAAAACCTCAACATCAATCCATCTACACTGAACCTTCTAGTAGAGAAAGTTGATGGGAGATGTCATTCTGTATATGTTTCTCATACTGGTTAATGAATAAAGCACTGTTGGCCAAGGGGAAAGGAAGATAGGAGGGAATAGGAGACAAGGAGGAAATAGGAAGTAGGAAGGGAGAGCCAAGATGGAGAGGCTGGAGAAAGCAGAATGCCAGCTGGCTCCCTGGTAAGAGAAATACATAGATCAAAAGAAATGGGTTAATAATTAAGGCAGAGCTAGCAGGTAAAAAACTAGTACCTGGCCAACAGCATCTTATCAAATACAGAGTCTCTGTGTGTTAACTGGGGCTGGTGTGGCTGTGGGACAAGACCAGGTGGCGGGCGGAAAAACCCTAGTCCTTACAGAAAGTAGGAGGTACCCTTAAATAAATTGGTATAAGAGAATGCTTCCTGAACATAACTCCAGGGACACAAACACTGAGAGCAGCAATTAATAAATGAGACCTCTTCAAACTTAGAAGCTTCTGTAAGGAAAAGGACACAGTGGACAATATCAAACGGCAGCCCACAGACTGGGAAAAGATTTTCACCAATCCTATATCTGACAAAAGCCTGATCTCCAAAATATACAAAGAACTCAAGAAACTAGTCAACAAAACACCAAATAACCCTATTAAAAAATGGGGTACAGAACTGAAGAAAGAATTCTCATTGGAGGAAATCAAAAAGGCTGAAAGACACTTAAGAAAGTGCTCAACATCCTTAGTTGTCAGGGAAATGAATTTCAAAACAAGTTTGAGATAGCATCTTATGCCTGCCAGAATGGCTGAAATTAGAAACACCAATGACAACTAATGCAGGAGAGGATGTGGAGAAAGGGGAACACTCCTCCACTGCTGGTGGGAGTGCAAACTCGTTCAGTGATTTTGGAGATCAGTATGGTGGTTCCTCAGGAAAATGGGAATTAGTTTACCAAAGGAACCGGCAATCCTCCTCTTATGCATATACCCAAATGATCCACATCCATGTAACAAAGACAACTGTTCAACTAAGTTCATAGCAGCACCATTTGTAATAGTAAGAACCTGGAAGCAGCCTAGATGCCCCTCAACTGAAGAATGGATAATGAAGATATGGCATATCTACACAATGGAATACTACTCTGCATAAAAAATAATTGTGCCTTGAAATTCACAGGCAAGTGGATGGCACTTGAAGAAACCATCCTGAATGAGGTAACCCAGTCACAAAAAGAGGAACATAGTATGTACTCACTCATATATGGACTTTAGACCTAGGGCAAAGGTTCACCAGCCTATAATTCACACTACCAGAGGAACTAGGATGCATGGTGTATTCTAAGGGATTCATATAAAGTCCCTCACAGAAGTGGGAAGGGACAAGTCCCCCAGAGCACAGGGGAAGTGGGGGGGGCAGTGAATGGAGAGAGAAGTATGAGAAAGAGAGGGGGAGGAGAGGAAAACATGTGTGACTAGGAAGATTGAGTCCGCATAGGAATAGAAGACAGGAGAGAGAGAGACAGAGTGAGAGAGAGACAGAGAGAGGGGGGAGAGAGAGAGAGAATATAAAAGAGGGAGCCAATATTGGTTTGCAGAGAAAATTGAACCCAAAGAAAGGTCTAGAGACCTACAAGACTGCTGCCAACTAACAAATTGAGGTTCCCTGGAAAGACTACAATGAATGTTCTTCTCGGATAGTGAGATCAACAACTAACTTATCCATGGAGCCCTCATTTAATACCTGTTGGAAACAGAAGCAAACACCCATATATAAACACTGAGTCGACTAGAACTCAGATGCAGATGGAGAGGACAAGACCAGGCTGCAGAAACACATAGAGACAGCTTCCCTGAACAAGGAGGAGATAACGGGCCCCCAGAGTGATAGCTGGGAAGCCAGCATGGGACTGACTCAGGCCCCCTTGAATATGGGTCTCAGCCAGAAGGACTGTGCAGTCTAAGGGACCTCAGACAGTGGAGCCAGGATGTATCCCTGGTGCACAAAAGGACCTTGCGAACACATCTCCCATGGAGGGATAACTGTCTTAACCTAGAGACAGGAGAGAAGCCCTAGTCCGTACTTCAAATGACCTGTCAGATCTATATGATCCCAACTGGATGGCATTGCCTTACATATGGAATTGCAGTGGGGGGGAGGGTGGGAGGGGATGGAGGTTAGGGTGCATGTAGAGGGCAGAGAGGTTTAAAATGAGGGAGGGAGGGATGGAGGGAGGAAGAGGGAACTGGGATCAACATGTAAAATAATAAATTAAATAAATAAACAGAGGAAAAAATAAAAAAAAAAATAAGAGGCACAAGCCTTGAAGTCCCACATTGCCCAGGTTTCTTGTTCAGGGATATTTATGCCTACAATCTTTATGGTAATCAGTAAACTGTTCTAAAACCTATCTACTCCATTTCTTTTTACAAACATTATAAACTAAGTTGTTACATCTGACTTGATCACTGCTTCCTTCTGTACACATGGCAAGTGATTGGTGTGTTTAAGTCTCTTAACTGTATTTTTTGCTAATACTCAGTTCACTTCTATCTTAAGCAACCCGAAAAATGTCATAAAGCCATATATATTGTTTTCAAAGCAATGTAATGTAAGGATGGAAAAATACAGCCTAATTATCCCATGACCCCAGGAAGCTAGAAGTTTAAAAATACTAAAATACCTTAAATTTGAGACCCTGTCCTCAGCCAGTATATAGGCTAAAGGTCACACTCCTTGCTGTGTATATGACTTCGTAAACTGCTTGTGAAACACCTGCCCCAGTGACCTAACCTAACTGCCATTTGTCACCACACCCAGGAGCCCACGCAAATGCAGACCTCTGGGGGTATAGAAAACTCATTGGTTTATAAAACGTGGGATTGGATGGTTTAAATTGATTGGCCCGTACAGCGCGGGCTCTTGATGCTATGAGATGATTGGTTTACATTATGTGGGCTTTGTTGTAAACCCTATAAAAGCTGTCTCAATTCTGTACTCAGGGTCCTCAGTCCTCTACTCCTGCATGGCATATGACTGTGGACACCAGTGCACTTGGAATAAACAAGTCCTCTTGCATTTTGCATCAAGCCGCTTCTTGTGAGTGATTTGGGGTGTCACCTTTCCTGAGTCATAGCATGAAGGTCCACTCTCTGTGGGTCTTTCAGTATAAAGGAAAAGTTAAACTGACTGTAACTTACTCACTGTAGTTGTCTGAATAACAATGACCCCCATTTGATCACAGTTTTGAATGCTTGTCGCCATGCAGTAGCACTAGTGGACAGGTTAGGAGATGTTGCCTTGTTGTAGTAGGTGTGGCATTTCCAGAAGAAATCTGCCTCTGGGTGTGGGTTCCAAGGTTTCAGAAACTAAAGCCAGTCCCAGTCTCTCTTTCCCTGTTGCCTGAGGATCCATATGTAGTACTTTCAGCTACTTCTCAGCACCATGTCTACCTGCATGCTACCATGCTTCCCACCATGATGACAATGGTCTAAATCTTTGAAACTGTATTCAAGCCCCAATTAAATGCTTTTCTTTATAAGAGTTGCCATGGTCATGATATTTCTTCACAACAAAAGAAGACAGAGTGAGACAGATACAGTATTGCTAGTACAGAAAATGATCCATCTCTTGCCATTTCCCAAACTATACTGCTGAACAGAATTCTTATCTAAAAGATGCCCAAATGACATCTTTTGAATTTCTGATATTCAGCTGTGAATTTAGCATTGGGAATCAGTGTCACAGTGTGAATGTGGAGATCAGAGGACAGCTTTCAGGAGTTGGTTCTCTCATTCTACTCTGTGGGGTTTTGGAGCATGAACTTGTGTCATCAGGCTTGGAGGTATGTGTCTTTATTGACTGAGTCATCATATATACAGAGGCATCATTTAAAAAAAAAAATTGAAAGTCATGTACCATGCATCAAAATTATCACTTAGGTTACCAGGAAGCAGTCATCTACACAATATCAGATAGTTTACTAAGTTCCTGACTGTTTGATGAATTTCTAAAAACAGGTAATGATATTAACCTTTACAAGAAATAATAAAACAAACAAACAAACAAAAAGGAGTTCAGAGGGTAACTGAGATGTTCTTGGCGACAAAACCAGACAATGAAAAAGTAATGATCTGACTCAAATTTATATATGTATGTATGTATGTATGTATGTCTATATATATATATGTTCATTTCTTCTAAATTGTTTTCCCTTCCAACTTCATAATAAATGACTCATAAATTATTCATTCATGAGTTTACCATCTGAAAACCACTTATCTTTAAAAACAAATCAACAAAATAAGAGCTTTTAAAGCAGGGCAAAGTGATATAAACCTATAATCTAGCTAAAAAGAAACCTAGGCAGATAAGTCTTGATTTTAAAGCCAGTCTACACAAGAATGAAGAGACTTTTCTCACAAAGACAGTATAAAGCAAAATACTGCCCATTACAGTTCTTGAGGAGGAATAAGTCTCAGAAAGACCATTTGTACTCATACAGTCTCCATTTAGTTCAGTAAGTTAAATTCTAAGATACTCTAAAACAAAAGCATGTATTGTCACATGTTATCACCGTCCAGTTTGTAAAACCTCAAGACATGAAGGTGTACAAAAGGGACACCGATTTATCTCAGTCCTCTCAACTCATCTGAACTCTGTACAGGGAATGACCTTTCATGAACTGGAGTGCTACTCCTGATCTGGGCAATCCAGAGGTTTAAAAAATTAATAAGATAGTTCTGGAAATAAAAGGGCATGAAGAAGGGGTGAAGGTAGCAACGAAAAAAGACACACCTCTATGCAATGAACCTCTCAAAATTACTTCACTACAGAGTGGACAAGTACAGACCCAATCTAAAATGTTGCTCAGTCCAGTTTTCATTGTGACCTGACCTCACAGTAAGGTGCAGTCACTTAAAGTTAGGCAACCTTCCTATTGCAGGATGGGATGGGAATGGGGGTTACACTTTCTCAAGAAAATTGAGGGTTTCACCATCATTAGTGTCTTTCTTGCTGGTCATATTTACTCAGTAGGTCTGCAAGTGCTAGCGGGTTTCCTAGGGCTTGGTGGCTCAGGAGCCAGATACATAGTTCCTGCATCTTTGCTGCATTCCTGAGACAAAGCTTGGAAAAGCCCCTGAAGGAGCTTGGCGTTTACACAGCTCAAATGCACCAGGCAGCTCATTCCAGAGCCACATACTGTCCAGGCAGCAAGCCTCTCTGAACACTCTTCCCTCAGAGTAAAGCCTCAGCAGGAGACACTGAAGAAGCAGCCTGATAATGTGGATCCCAGGAAGCTGGGAACAGTGGCCTCAACACCCACCCCAGGGGGTGGGGGTTGATGTTATGCAGGGAAGTCCCCTATCCATCCACTTACAGCCCTCCAGCTCGCCTCAGAATCCAAAACTGCCCTCAATTCCCTCAACTAAGTTGCTCTCTCACCTTGTGGCTCACAAGGCTCCCTGCAGGCTTATCCAGAGCAGCTCTGCTCTTTGAGGGCTGGGAAGGGCATAGGCTGCTGCTCCCTCAGAGGTGGCTGGGGAGAGAAGAAAGCATCACTGTGTGGATGGGAACCAAACACTTAGCAACTTCTCCTCTAAGTCCCACACCGACCTGTACAATGCCCTGCCCTCCTGCTCATATGCAGCTTGGGTACCAGTAGTAGGCGGGGCAATGTGGCAAAGCTAACTATTACTATTGGACAACTCAGCTGCCCATCACTCGGTGTGAGCCCAATAGAAAGGTTTGCAACTGTTGGTTCAGGTGCTAGGTTGACATCAACTTTGGCCTGGGGCAAAGTGAGCAAAGTTGGGTGGCTGGTAACAGCTGTTGGGGGAAATGCCCACCCATGTTCCCCTATCCCCAACACCTCCTGGACCCACCCTTCCTCAGTGCCTCTGTTGCTTAACTAATTCCGAGCAATTACAACACCTTGACAAGATTTACCCTTGTGTTTCATGTCCAACCAAGAAATGGGGTCTTCTTAGTGTCCAAGGTAGAGCAATGCGGGATACCCAATGGATGGGTGGATGACCCATTGTCAAGATGAAGAGTATCGTAGTGTATCTTGTCTTTTTGAGCTGCTGGATCACCACAAAACCATTGTCTTTAAGTGGCCATGGACTTCATAAATCACCTAGTAGCTTCAGAGAAACAAATGATGGACATGTACCCAACTGTGCCCAAGACGTTATATTAAATGGCACAAGAGGAAAGATATCATTACTTATTGCAATGTGTTATTAAGAATAAATAGACTTATCATGCCAAACCATTTTGATGGATGCTATTTCATCAGTGAATAGAAAGTTGAAAAAAGCCTGGGGTGTATATATATCAAGCAAGCAATATAAGATTATCTGTCCAGTTCAAAATTAATCTATATTGATTGAAGTAAGAATGGTGGTTTCCTGGGAGAAGGGGGAAAAGGTATTGATTGGGAAGAAACAGTCCAGAATCTTTGGCTCTGTATTTTACTGTAAAGTGATAAAAATTTATAAATATGAAAATATCAGGCAGCTGCATTCCTAGATAAATGACCTTTTGGAGGGTGAGACTTATGAAGAGCTATTGACAGTTGAATGCTATTGGGGATGGGAGAGTCAGTTTCCTTTAACAATTGGACCCCTATTGGTCTACACTGCCTTAGTGGATTGTTCCAAACTTGTGGGAATATGGGCAGTATAAACAGATCAAAGTGAATTATAATTAAAAAAAAAAAGAATATGAAGTTTATGTTGAGAGGTATGTGGTGGCTGAATATGAAGAAAACTTATTATATGAATATGTGAAATTCCCAACTAATTATATGAAGAGATTAGTCTCATTTTTAAGATCAGTTTTTTAAAAATACTAATACAAAACATTGGTCTGCAAAAACCTGCAAAAAGGAAAATCACTGCCATTTGGGAAGTTTTAATTCAGGCAAGCTCACTACCATCCATCACCTATATACCTACAAAGGATATATTGAGTACTCGATGATTTTACCAGGCATTTCTCTTGTTAAATGGATTTTCCTTTTTAAACTATTTTTTAATTGAAAACAGAATTCTTTATACAATATATTTCCATCATGTTTTCCTCTCTTCAATTCCTCCTATATCTTCCCCACCTCCCTCCCTACCAAACTTTTATGTTCTTCTTTCTCTTTCAAAATAAATTTAAAAATAAAAAAATTGCAAATCAAACCATCAAAACACAAATAAGAATCCCCCCAAAAAAGCCAAAGCAAAACAATATGTAACAAAAAGTTCAAAAAATAACAACTTATATCATTTTGTGTTGGCCAATTACTCCTCAGCAAGGAGCTTGCCCAGGCATGTGTTTGATATTGAGACTGCATTGGAGAAAACTTCTATAATTTTCTTCCTTCCTTCCTTCCTTCATTCCTTCCTTCCTTCCTTCCTTCGTTCCTTCCTTCCTTCCTCCCTCCCTCTCTCTCTTTTTTCTTTCATTGTCCCTTTCTTTGTTCCTTTCTTGCTTTGCTTCTTTCTTTCTTTCTTCCTTTCTTTCTTTCTTTCTATTTTTCTTTCTTTATTTTTTGACTTGTCATGTATCACAGGCTGGTCTCAAACTTGCTATTGCATGTAACAGGGATGGAATTGTTCTTCTCTGCCTCCTACCATCATTTCATTGTACTGAGACTAAAGGTGTGCATCACCACAAATAGTCTTCTATGTTTATTGTTTGTTTTGCTTTGCTTTGAGGCAGTGTCTCACCGCTTAGCCTTTTTAGGCCTGGGAATCACCATGTAGACCAGGTTGGCCTGGAACTCAAAAGATCCACCTGCCTTAGCCTCATAAGTGCTGAGATTATAGTCACGAGCCACTAGCAAAGCTTCAAACTGTCCTTGAACCTCAAAAGCTCTGACAGTAAATTTGATCAAATCTGAGATGGTTCTTGAGGTAATGATCCACACCTGGTGATTTGAATTGTATCCAGAGGAACCACACAGTAGAACCAACTCCTGTAAGATGTCCTCTGATTTCCAAGCACTCCACATAATCCCTATAGTCTGACCCTCACCAAATAAATAAAACAAATGCCAATGATAGAAACAAATGTTTCTAAATGTTACAGGGTTATGAAAATGTGCTCACAAGTTATTCCAGGAACTTCTGTAGACTTCTTAGATGACTAAGTTTATTTGAAAGAGAGAAAATAGCACCTTTAGTTATAGTCAGAAATAGAGGACAAGCCCTGGAGTGCCTTAATGGTAGGACCTTGTGTTCCAAACTGCTTCGGCTGGGCAATAGCTATTTTCTCTCAGGAATCAGTGTCTTATCTGGTAGCTGGGTTCTGCTGGAGGCCATGGTGTCCCTCTTGGCAGTATGAAGCCATTCCTGGGAAGTGAGGAGGATAGGCCTCTACCAACAAACATGGGGTGCATTCTGTGCCTCCTGGTGGCTGGCCCTCTTCAGCCATAAAAGGAACAGCAGTTGTGATAATATCCCTAGGCTGTGCTCCCAGCCATAGTCCATTTGCCTGTGTGTACTCATGCCTCCATGAGAGGCTGCCTCTCATTTTCCATGAGGGAATGGTCCTCCTTTGCCTGGTGTGCACTGTCCCTCTATGCCACTACTTCTCCCTGTCCCCACTGGCAGGAAGCCTCTTCTCTCCTCCAGGAATGCCCCCTCATAACACCTCTCCACTGGCTCCTCTGTTTCTTTGGAGAAAACTTTGGTCACTGCTTTATTTCCAGCTCCTGGTCCTGAATCTAGCATAGCAGGGGCATGGGAAATGGTTGATGAGTGAATTAATGAAGGTGTAATAGATGAAAAAAAAACACAATTAGGAATGAGGCTGCCTGGTCTCTGGAAGAGAGAGAGAGAGACAGAGAGAGAGAGACTCATTTAAAAATTGACTGAAAATAATGAAAAGCACCCTAAGAAGGAAGGTCAAGTGGGGACTACTTAGTTATATTTTATTTAGGGAAGCTTTTTTGGCAGAATCCTTGAGTATCTTCAGTAATCCTCCATTATGATATATGATAATCAGATGGATGGGTTTTGGTGGTTTTCTGGAAACTTGCAGAAGAGAGAGTCTGCAAGCAGGGTAGGGGGAAGGATCAGCTCTTGCTTCTACCTTGACAGCCTGATTCCACAGGTAGCTCTCAGGAGCCACACTTTTTACTTTGAGGATGAGGGACTGTGAATACAATCATTGGTTAAGAATATGCGTGTTAATCACTGAGAGTTTTGAAAAGCACAAATACATTGTGGCTGGATGATGAGGTTAGAAGGTTCATTTTCTTCCCCAATTAACATTGCTTGTATTAAGGGGGGAAAGAAAGGAAGAAAGGAAGGAAGGAAGAAATATTAACACAGAAACTTAACTATCGCTTTCCGGTTTTTGCAGTTTTCTCTTACACCCAAGCTGTGCCTAAGGTGACCCATTAAATTGTGATACTCAACAAAAGGAGTGAAAGCACAGTCTCTAAAGTTAGCCTGGGTGTGATCTTACTCTGTACCAGAGCTGAGTATGACCTTTGGCAATTTGCACACATCCCCCAGCATGTCTTTGCCTCACTGAGGAGGACAGCAATTCTCACCTGAGTGAGGACCCTTGTCTGTGGAAGGGATAAATGGTTCTCAAGGCTTTTGACCAGTTGCTTTTAAGGTGATAGAAGATCTACTGTCCTGATTATGAATATTTTTCTGAGATTTTAGCTTTTTAAAGAGATCAGTTATTCATGAGTAGCTTTATGGCCTGTCTCAATGAGTATTTTCAATAACTGCAATTTATGTATTGCTTTTCTTCTGATTCTTCTGATTCTTTTTGTTAAAATGAGTTGGGGTGGAGTGGCACCATTTTTCCATCAGTGTGTTGGAGGCCTGTGACATGTCTGTGAGTCCAGTCCTCATTGTATTCCCTGTACAGGCCTTCCTTTTGTCCTTAATGCAAGAGAAGAATGCTTGTTTGCTTGGTGTAATGATATCCTTCCAGGAAAAATAAATACATGAACTCCCTAACCATTTCTGTCAGTCAACCGCCCTGTCTTTCTTTTACAGGCATATCTTCTTATTTGATTTGTCAGTGATCCTGTGTAAGAGGAAAGGGGATAACTATGAGATGAAAGAAATAATAGATCTGCAACAGTACAAGATAGCCAAAAACCCCACTACAGACAAAGAAAATAAAAAGGTGACCTTCTGGGGCGTTACTATCAGTAATTTATGTAGAAGTTTGAATATTCAAATATAGTCATCCCATCCCTTGGTGTCTAGGCTACTCCTTCTACTGCAGCTGCCTAAATGTGCAGATTTTCAGGACCTTTATACAAAATGGCTTAGTGTCTGCAAATCACCCATGCATGTCTCCCTGTGGAATTTAAAACATTTCTAGGTTCTTTCTAATACTTAACACAATACTTAAAGCCATGTTTAGGAGTAATGGCAAGGGGAATAATCTGCATGGGTTGAGTAGAGGTGCAGTTGTATCTGGATAGAGAACCTGCAGGTCTGGAGTCAGATGTACATTAGTTCATCTTACCAATGCTTACTGGTTCAGGCATTTAGTTTTCAGAGATTGATTTGGTACATGCTCCTGTGAGCTACGATGGGATCATGACAGAGTTGATCCAATCATTTTTAATTCCTATGATCAGTATGGTAATGATTCTCTGATCAATATGAAGTTGGTTACAGTCAGTATTGATGCTGACAGAGATATAAGATATTTGTGTGGAGGGTTAGGTACTCCAATAAATTTGGAAATTATTTTTAAGAAATGATAATTATTAACTTAAAGAATATTCACTTTCACATTGGTCTTATGGCTTCTACCTCATCCACACCCAAGGACAAAATGGGTTAGAATTTTATTGCAAAACAAAAATTAAAAAAAAAAAAATGGCTGGAACAGTTTGAAATGGCTTTGTGAGTATTTGTACTTCAAGAATGTATTTATGTCTATGACATGCACTTGCACAAACATGTGGTTGATGTGTGGGGGGATGGCTGGAAGTTGATATTGGGGCACTTTCTTGGTGTCTGCCTCTTATGTATTGAGACAGAGTCTCAGCTGGACCCAGGACTCACTGTTTTGGCTAGACCTGTTGGCCACCTTTCCTCTGGGATCCCCTGTCTCTGCCTCTCAAGCTCTGAGATTAAAGGCCAGCTGACACTCCTACCCAGCTTTTCCTTGGGTGCCAAGGATTCACACTTGGGCATTATGCTTGGCTGGCAAGTGTTTTCCATAGTGAGCCATCTTCCCAGCCTCTTTGTTTCTACTATTTAAATCACAGGTGACTCACAGAAGCTGTTCTCTGCTAGCTGGTGGCTGCATTCATGTAGAGACTCTGAGCATGGGTCCTGGCAGACCAGCTGGTCATCTGGTCTCCTAGGACAGCAATGTTGGTGAATGTCTTCAAAAGAAAGAAAGAGGGAGCTCAAACCTTCCCTTTCATTTTCTTCTCCTAGGAGTGTTTTCAGTCTTTACCATTTAGCCCCTCAAGAAATTTAATTATAAGGACAAAGTTTTCCTGTAATTACTATGTTTTAATATATATCATTAAATTAAATAGAAAACCCACACATGTGCACGTGTGTGCACATCCTTTGCTTCAAATATAAAGACTGACATCTTCCTTCTGTTTCAAACTTACTTATTGCTGGAGTCCTTGCTGAATTTCTGGTATATTCAACTAATGCTTAAGGACTGGGTTTCTTTCAATGTTCTTTCACTTTCTTAAGGAGTCTGCTCAACAAAGATGTGAAAGGTACCCAGGCCTGGTTTAAAAGAAATGACACACAGACATGCTGAGAACATGCTGTTAGGTGTTTCTTTGTAATTTTGATGTTTGTAAACTAAGAAGGTGCATAAGGACTCTTAGAGTATGAATACATTCATTTCCCCTAAAGGAACCTGTTAAAAAAAAAAAAAGAGTGTAATTAAAAGTGAAAACTCTGAAGGTTTGTCCCATTGTGCTCTGGCATTGTTTAACCCTCGTTGACCAATTCTATCTGGTTTTCATGACTGGTTCCAATTTTAAGAACTGCTTATGTTAATACAAAATTTTAGGTGGAATTAGGATGTTTTTGAAGCTCTGAAGAAAAATATTTTATGTTTTTAGTGTGTGTGTGTGTGTGTGTGTGTGTGCTCATGCATCCAAAACATGTCTGTGGAGGAAAGAGAGAGGGTTTCCAGGAGTAGTTTTGTCCTACCTCGAGGTCTCTGGGGATGGCACTCAGGTCATCCACTTTGGTATGAAGAACATTTACTTGCTGATTCATCTTGCTGGCTTAAGACTCTTATATTTTGAAAGATAAGATTGAATAAATATTTTTTTAAAAAAAATTAAGCTAAAAACAAGACTGAGTTCTCCTATAATCACAGCTGTTACTTGCCACAGTCTTTGTAAGTTGTTTGTCCTCTGAAAGCCTCAGTCCCTGCATCTGTAGAATGGGGATACCGATGTTTAGCAAACTGCAAATACTATTCTAGCAAAGTACCAGACAGTAGTTACAATGTAAGCCATATGGTATTTATTGATCAAAGGGTAATATCTATTATTACTGCTTCTGGTAATAGCATTTTATGTTTAATTATTCTAATATGCTTATGAGCACAAAGGTAACACTTTCTGATGTAGTAATATAGTTCTTATACTTGGTCATTGATGACAATATTTAAGTACAAACGATTAGTGATATTAAAGGTCACTTTAACATGTTTCCTTCATTATGGATTGTATTTACTTTGGGCACAGGTGGTAAGTGGGAAATATTGGTTCAGTCTGTGATCCTGAATGGTCACCCTCATATACCCTGTGCTCTTTCAGTGAGACACCTGGAGTTGCATGATCACAAACAGAACAATAGAATGCAAGGGATAGTGAGTGTATCCAGAGGCAAAGTGGACCTCTGGTCTTTTGGTCTTGTGGAAAGATGTAAGACAAGAACTTTCTGATGCTTTTCTTGGGCTATAGAGTCTTTTTCTGAGTGAAGGTATTTCTCCAGGGGAGGGCAGCTAAGTGTCTTATCCCAAAGGAGGCTGGCTCCTAGGACTGCATGTGAGACATATCAGTGACCATTTTGTTCAGGTTTTTAGTTGAATAGCTCATCATTGCTATAAGTCATAAAATAAATGCTTACACTCTCTCTGTTTTTTTTATTTTACATGTCGATCACTCTCTCCCTACCTCCTTCCCTCTTACCCTCTCTCCCCCCATCACATGCACCCTGACCACCCTTGCCTCCAATCCCCCACCCCAATTACACATGTAGGGCAATACCATCCAGGTGGGGTCACGTAAATCTGTCAAGTCATTTGAAGTAGGGACTAGGACTTCTGTCTCCAGGTTAAGGGAGTATCCCTCCATGGAGGATGTGCCCACAAGCTCCTTTTGTGCACCAGGAATACATCCTGGTTCCACTGTCTGAGGTCCCTTAGACTGCTCAGTCCTTCTAGCTGAGACCCATACTCAGGAGCTCTGAGTGAGTCCCATGCTGGATTTCCAGCTATCAGTCCGGGGTCCCTCCTTGTTCAGGTCAGCTGTCTCTATGTGTTTCTGCAATCTGGTCTTGTCCTCTCCCTCTGCATCTGGATTCTAGTTAGACTCAGTGTTTAGTTATGGGTGTTTGCTTCTGTTGCAAACAGGTATTAGATGAGGGCTCCATGATGGTGGATAAGTTAGTTGTTGATATCACTATCTGGGAAGGGCAGAAGGGCATTTATGGTAGCCTTTCCACAGTTGCTCAAATTATTAGTTGGCAGCAGTCTTGTAGGTCTCTAGACCTTTCTTTAGATTCAGTTTTCTCTTCAAACCAATAATGGCTCCCTCTTTTATGTTTGTTCTCTGTCTCTGTCTCTCAGTCTCTTTCTCTCTCTTTGTCTCTCTCTCTCCTGTCTTCTATTCCTACCCTGTCTCAATCTTCCAAGCCACACGTGCTTTCCTCTCTTCCCCTTCTTTTTCTCCTACTTCTCTCTCCATTCACTGCCCCCCATACTTCCCATGTGTTCTTGGGGACTTGTCCCTTCCCCCTTCTGTGAGGGACCTTATATGAATCTCTTAGAATATACCTTGTATCCTAGTTCCTCTGATGGTGTGAATTATAGGCTGGTGAACCTTTGATCTAGGTCTAAAATACATATATGAGCGAGTACATACCATGTTCCTCTTATTGTGACTGGGTTACCTCATTCAGGATGGTTTCTTCAAGTTCCAACAACTTGCCTGAAATTTCAAGATTCCATTATTTTTTTTCCTGTAGAGTGGTATTCCATTGTGTAGATGTGCCACATCTGCTTTATCCATCCTTCAGTTGAAGGGCATCTAGGTTGCTTCCAGGTTCTTGCTATTACAAATAATGCTGCTATGAACATAGTTGAGCACATGTCTTTGTTGCATGGATGTGGATCATTTGGGTTTATGCCTAAAAGGGGATTGCCTGGTCCTGTGGTAAGCTAATTCCCATTTTCCTGAGGAACCGCCCTACTGATCTCCAAAACGCAGGCCCAACTTTCTTAATAACAGAGTCTGTAGCACACTCTTGTACTCACTGACTTCTTCCCACCCCCAGGCAGCAGAAACAAAATCATCCACAGTATGGGTACTGGGAGATGTCCTTTCAGACAGTACTAAGGATGCAGGACTGAGGAGGTCATAATGTTGTCCAATTTCCTTTATTTCCACACATAATCCTCTTGCCATTTCCTTGATGAAAATGGGCAAGCTTCTCAGTCGTAGTTGGGTGGAACTCAGTTAACCTGTCCATAAAGTGAATGTAACCCAAACTTCCCAAGAGTGAGCATTTCGCAACTTATAGAAATGGAATTTCGATAGGACTGGCCTTAGGTTCCCCACTCTACATTCTCACTGTTTTTACCACATTTCCATGGCAACCAGTCTGCCTCATATTACATATTCTGTATTACCTGTTAAGACCAAGATCTAACCTAGCATGAACCTTCTGTTCTTTAGTTTGTCCATCTGAGACAAGACTGGAAAATGTAAGTGTAAGTGAGTGAGAATAAACAAAAACAATTGTGAAGTACTGAGTCAAGTCCCCGTGCACATAATTTGTACTTAAAAAACACTCACCCAATCTCCTGGCCCTGATGGGCCACTGGTGCAATCACCAGTGACAGCCTCCCAAACCCCTAGCTGCACTTTAATAGTGCCAACAAATGGACCTGTAGGCTGCAACTGTGAGGGTTTCCATTCACAGCTGAGGAGATGGAGTGTAGAGAGGTAGACTGACTTGCCAATGTGCCAATGTGGCAGAATTCTATTTGGCTGTTTATCCCACGCACAACACACTGTTCTTGTGCAACTACCTTCTCCGCATGTAATGTCTTTAGGCCTCACCCTCTGCCATTGCCCTTGTGCCTGGCTTAGAAACCACCATTTTCCTGTCCCCTGGAACCACAGGTAATGTCATGAACTCTGGCATGCTAGAATGATATCTGGCCACTAGATGCACAAAAGCATAGATCCTCAAAGAACCATTTATGTTGTATGCAAAGAGGCCTGGTACTTTGGCAGTCATTACGTCAATGGTATAGTGCGACACAGGGACAGAACAGATGGCAGAAGATGGACAACAGATATGTTAGAAGGGGGAAGACAAAGAGGACAGAAACCTGGGGACATGGCACAGTCAATAAAATGCTTACACACAGGCTGGAAGACTGAATTTGAGCATCAGCCTCTCTAGGTGTGGTGATACATGGTTATAATCTCAGCACTGAGAAAGTGAATGCAGGCATGACCCTGGACTTCACTAGCTAGTCAGGCTGGCCAGATTGGTTCATTACTAGACAATGACTGACAATATCTCAAAAAACATAGTATAGAGCAAATAATGAAGGACTTCCAAGGTTGTTCTTTGACTACCATGTGTGAAAGACACACCTAAACCCACATGAACACACAAACACATGCACATGCACACGTGCAGGCATGCACCCACATACACAGGAATGGATCCATGCAACCATGTAGTAAAGTTACTTTGCTTTCAAGAGGAACTTCAGGATGAAGTTTCTATAACTGTTTTCTTCCTCCTCATATAGTAAGTGCTTTGTGTTTATATGACCCTTTCCTGTAAAGCCTATACTGCAGTAGACCAATTGTGGAACCAGACTTGTAGCTGAGGAGGACATGGTAAATATTCCTGAGTACCAGAGCTCATCTCCAAGACCAAAAACTACACGACACTAAGTGTGATCTCATGTCAGGCCTGTATATCATGGTGTCAGCAAGTATTTCTTCCCCTTCTGTTATTTTCAAGAATAGTAATGGTATGTCTGTGGCACTGGAATTCAGATTTTATGTCTATTTGTAGTATGTACATGTGGGTGCATCATCATATGTGTGCCCCTCCAATAAATTGGAGGCCAGTGTCAAACTTAGATACTCTTCCTCATGTGCCATTGACTTTGTCTTCTCAAATGCTCTTATTAGTACATATTAATTATACACAACAAAAAATTTAAAAATGCATAACATGTATTTCATTATGACCTCTTTGTGTGTGCATATGCTGATATAATTTTGTCATATTCACCTCCTCTTATTCTCACTTGTGCACTTCCTACTCTGCCTCATCTCCTTCCTCTTCTTATGTAGTCCTTCTATTTTGAAGTGTTTTTTAAATGACCCTCATGAATGTCATTGGGGAAGCTTACAACAGCAGGTGTGATGAGAAGATTATTTCTTGGACCAGGGAGCCATGTCACCAGGGTTTACATCACAGAGAATATCTGTCCCTGTAACCCAACACCTACAATCAGAATATAAATCTTCAGGAGTGATTTCATGAAGCTCACACACAAATGAGAAGATATTGACAGCACGGGTCCTATGTAGGTCTTATATATATTTGGCATGTTCCCTTGATTGGAATTACATCAATAGACAACTATTGATCATAGAAGAGGAGAAACAATCCCCTTTCTAAGATTTGCATTCCTAATTCTGTGTGACTCTGTGTACAATTGCAAGGTTTCAATCTACAGATCATCAATTGCCTCAGTGGCTATGATGCTAACTTGAAAACCATGGCCCTGCATTGGTGTCTTATTTTTGGTTCTGATGTTGGGAGATTTTCTTCTGCTTTGGATTTGAACATTTTGATGTGGCTTGAGACTCACCTTCCCATCTTCCTGGCACAGGGTGAAGTTATGAATACTACAAGGTTGTCCTGGCCAAGAGGAAGGACATTGTTGATATTGATCTCCTTTGAGAAGATAACTGACCATAACTTTAATGCTGTCTACTTTGAGGACAAAGACTCCATGTGCATTAGGTTTGTAGTGTTACTTCTAGAAAAAAATAGATCATCTTCTCAAGGGCCTATCTAAGGGTCTCTGCCATCCCTACCTCTATTATGTGAGGTGCCTGCATTTTCTTTTGAGCTACGTACAATCTTATTTTTTATACCAATGCCAGTTCACTCTCCTTCCCATCCTCCCAACTACCACAATAACCCACCGTCATACATGCCTTCCACTCTTCAGAGAGGGAGAGACCTCATATGGAGGATCATTGAAAGTCTGATGTGAGCTACTTTAAATTGAGGTCTACATTTCCAAATTTTCTTTTTTCTAACTTCCAAAAGAAAACCAACAAAGAAACAATAACAACAAAAAAAAAAAAAATAGGACCATGAGCCTGTGGAAATAATTTATTCCTTAGAGCTGTACTTCGCCTCAGTGACTAACAGCATTCATGTTGTCTAGGATTGAGAGGAGGTAGACAGTGGAAGAGCCACCAGGTGTAGCAATAGGGAGGTCTGGGGTCCTGACTCCTGGTGGGTACTGAACAATATTTTAAGAGTAAAGTAGGTTAGAAGATGTGGAGATGCAGATTGAAGATGAGGGGGTTTGGTAGAGAAGGTAATGGGAAATCCATGCATGAAGATTCTTGCTTTTCATCACTGGCTTCAAGAGTTTGAAGCAAGCAGATCTCTCTTGAGTTGTATTACAGCTTGTTTTCTACAATAAGTTCCAGGCCAGTCATATCTAGACTGTGAACCTTGTCTTCAAAATCACATCAAGGTGAAGTGAAAGAAAAGTAGGCAAAGTTAGAATGGGAGAAGGCCCTGCACATCACAATATAGCTCTCTGGAACCAAGAACTCACCACCAATACCTTTATAGCCTACGCACAGCCTCTACCCCACACCCTACTTGGAAATGTTCCCTGGTTATATGCATAGAGCACTCAAGGCCAACAAGAGCTGTCACTGTTTGTAGGGTTAGTTTGGCTCTTTGGCTCTCTATTCTGGAGTTTTCTTTGGCATCAACATAGAATGCACCTACATCCTGCTCCTCCCTGTATAGTTAGAGCCCTAGTAATAAGCCTGATAAGTTTTAAGGCATGAATTACCTGGGAGGTAATTTCACAAACTTTAACCCCAGCATTCTGGAGAAAGAGTGCTCAGTGATGGGCAGAACTCTTCTTTCCCAGTGATCCTGGTCTATAGAGGCAGTTCCAGGGCAGTTTGGACCACATAGAGAACCCTGTCTCCTTAAACCAGAGAGATACACAAAGGGAGGGTCAGAGTGAGGAGGCCAATCAGGGTAAAGGAGAGGGAGAAGAAGAATGAGAAAGTGAGAGGGAGGATAGGGATGAGGGATATAGGAAGTAATCGCAATCAATTCTGGAAATCATTGCAGCCTGCCTCCAAGGAGTCTGATGAGGACACTGTTATCCCTGCCCCTATTCTTCCATCACCATTGTCATTTTTCTATAGGGCTCTAAGCTAAGGAAGACAGGTGGCAAACTAACCATGTCCTGATCATGTGTAGGATTCCTGATGCCTAATCAGATTCCCAAAGGCTGTATATCTTGATTTTTACTCTTATTGCAGAAAACTGACCTGAATTGACTTCTTGTGACCTTTTGTCTGAAAGCAGACACAATCATTCCAGAGACAAGCTCCTCGATGTCCCCTTAGTATACAAGGGAAGGAATGTGATGATCCAAGTTCAGCTGGGGATACAGAGTAGAGCTGGTCCTCCGATCTCAAATCTGAAATCCTGAATCATCAATGTTCCCCCAATTCTGTAAATCCACCTCTCCAACTTTGACTCTGATTGGTTCCTGGTATGTCTGCGTGCATAATGGGATTCCAATAAACAGTAGAACTGGGCCCTTCAAATTATTGCACAAGGCCAACAGAGATCCAATATGACACAGGAAGCCCCTGATGATACTACAAATGAATTCCACATCCCTCCTGTATAATGTTATGGTAGGAATTCACCATTCTGCCTTGGCTCCTTTTCCTGTCTCTTGCTGAATAGAAGAACTTTGTATCCCAGCATTATTTATAAGAGCCAGAACCTGGAAGCAACCAAAATGCACCTCAACTGAAGAATGGATTTAGAAAGTGTTGTACATGTACACAGTGGAGTACTCCTGTGCATAAAAAGACAATGGATTCATGAAATTCCCAGGCAAATGCTTGAAACTAGAAGAAACCATCTTTAATGAGGTAACCCAGTTACAAGAAAAACAAACATGGTATGTATTCACTCGTTATTTTAATTTAGACTTAGAGCAAAGGATTTCGAAACTTCAATCCACACTGCCAGGAAATCTAGGAAACAAGGAAGACCCTTTGGGAGACATACATGCTACCAGGGAGAAGGGGAAAGTGACAATATCTGCTGGGCAAACTGGAAGGACAAGAGGCAGAGAGAGAGTTAGGAGAAAGAGAATGTGAGAAGAGGTAGGGAGAGGAGGGAATGAGGGAGCAGGAAGATTGAGTTGGGGAAGAATAAAGGAGATCATGTAAAGAGATACCATAAAAGATAGAGCCTTTATAGATTTAAAGGGAAATCAGGCACTGGGAAAATTTCCAAAGACATACATGGATACCAACAATCCAAGCAATACTGGAGAATCTACCTTAAATGTCCTTCTCTGATTAAGAGACTGATCACTACCTTATGAACTTTATACAGTATCTGATAGAAACAGAAGCAGACATCCACAGATAAATACTGAGCTGAGCTACTGGATTCCAGTTGCACAGAAGGAGGAGTGATCAACAAAGGGGTAAAGACCAGGCTGTAAAACCAATGATGTAGGTGATCTGAACAAGAAGAAACTAATCACCCCAGACTGATAGTGGGGAAATGGCCCAGCATAGAATGGCCCAGAACCCCTGAATGGGGTGTTAGAAAGACTGGGTAGTCTATGGGGCCTCTGGTAGTGGATCAGTATTTACCCCTAGTATACAAATGGACTTTGGGAGCCCATTCCACATAGAGGGATACTTTCTCAGCCTAGACAAATGGAGGAGGGCCTAGGCCATGCTCCAAATGATTATGACAGATTTTGAAGACTTCCCATGGAGGCTTCACCATCCCTGGGGAGTGGAAAGGAGATGGGATGGGGGTGGGTGGGCAGACAGGGGGAGAGGGGAGAGTGTAGGAACTGGGAATGGTTCATCTTGATTTAATCTTTGGTGTGTTTCTCACGTTTTTTGTCTACCCTTTGAAGGGATCAGTGAAGTTTGGCCAAAGACCCTGACACTTCATACTGGGACAGCACAAGGGAAGTTAGTGTTTTTGTAGGCACAGTCCTATGCTAATAGCATTGGATACTACAGATGACCACTTACGAATGGTCTCCATGTGGACCTGAGGAAAGGAAAGAGAAATGTCCTTAGATCAGAAAGATCACCTCAACTTCTGCTCCTCCTCCATAAGATGAAAGAGTTGTATGGGAATGGCAAGTGCTTTTCATTAGAAAGAATTAGAAGGTGAGTTCCTTTTAGGTAGGGTAGGTTTCTCTTTTATTTGTTGAGACAGGGACTCATGTTTCCAAAGTTGACCTTACACGGGCTTTGCAGTTTCACCTTGAGCAGAAGTCATCCTGCTTCCACTTAAAGTTGGGATATCCATGCCAGTTATGACACATAAGCACATTTTTCCAGTGTTGTGAGAGCTGAGATCCACAGTTGGGGCATCTCAAGCTGTGCAAAAATACTGTATTGTCCTTGGTTTCCATACATGATCTTTCTGTTTAGACCTCAGGGTTGTCTGATCTATCTTTATGCCTTTCTCTATGTCAACATGCAATTTCAATTGAGTTCATCTACACACAGGGCCTGCTATGGTGCCATCTCCACAGCCAACATAACTCACCAAGAAACAAGTAAAGAAGGAAATATAGAGGCTGAGCACAGAGTTGCCGCTGATGACCAACCACAGAAATGAGCTGTGAGATTGCCTGCTCTTTATCAGTGAAATAACTGCTGACAACAGGTATCCATCCTTTCAGAATCCACTGGACTGTCTGCAATATCACCCTCTCCTGCTATCTTTTAAGGTCTTGTGTTCCACAGAGATATCTGACCTTCCCTCATGGGAAGGATTGGACTCTGGACCAACAGTTAAGGAGCTCCATGGAACCCTCCTGGGCTCTCTTCCTGTTTGTATGACTGTCGTGTAACTTTTTCTCAATGTAGGGGTACTGACAGTAATATCATGACCTGTCCCTGGAGCTTAGCTGGCTTTTGGGAACCCCTTCCACACAGTGGATTACCTGGAATCGCCTTGAAGAAAGATGAGCCAAGTCCTTTGCTCAAGATCATTGGAGGCTTGCCCTCTTCTTAGCTGATATCCAGGGGTACTAAAAGGGGTTAGATATTAGGCAGGGTGTATGTGAGGGTCATGGGAGGAAGGGAACTGCTGTTTTATGGACAATAAATAAAATATGTTATTTAAATAAAACAAAATAATAAATTCTGCTTGTTTTTAAAAAAGAAGTTCTTAGCTTCTAGAAGGCTGCACCTCCATAATGACTGTATAGCCACCTCATGACCTAATTTCTTCAAAGTGGAGAAGCTGACCTGAAGCTTTGGAGGGAGTAGCATGTGTACACTAACTTCATTGCTTTCTGTAAATGAAAATAAGAGCCTGTGGTATCACTCATACAACTCAGGAATAGAGGTAATAAAATACAGGTTCCCAGCATGCATTTGGAAAGGCCCTGACAGGTGGTGGCTTTGGGAGACAATAGGTGCTTTGAGTTTGTGGTGAGTCTTTGATATTTTGTGGCAGATGATTGTGTGCTGGAAGCTCTTGGTAGCAACTGGACAGGCATAGATACAGTGTACTACAGGAAGTATTGTGCAACTTGACTGTTTCTTTCTCTTTTTGTGCCTTAAACCACAGTACTTCATGCATTTCTTTAGAATCTGATTGTGGATGCTCTTCTCTCTCTGTGTCCTCAATTCTCTCTCTCTCTCTCTCTCTCTCTCTCTCTCTCTCTCTCTCTCTCTCTCTCTCTCTTCCTCCTCCTCCTCCTCCTCACTGTTCATACATGCATGTGCAAGTTTGCGTGTCCCAAAACAATCTGGGAGCAAGTGCTACGTGCTACGTGGTGTGGAGGTCTTGGAGTTGCACTTTATGCATCAGTGCTCTTGTCATAATTTCTCACCATCATGGCATCAAATAATCCCTTGGGATGTTTGTATAGCTGTCATGATATAGGGTTACAACCCATGAATTATGTGCTGTAAGTTTTCACTAAAATCTATGTTCTAACACAGGAGGAAACTCACTACAATTTGTGGTGTGTTGGACATTTGGAATAGACTCCTGGTAAGATACAGAACTTGATGGAGATCCTAGGACTGCTGAGTGAACTCATGGAGCCAGAGCACCCACCATCTGAACACTCACAAGCACTGACCCAGTGACATAATAACAAGTTTCAAAGCAACAGAAGGTCCCAGTACTTAGGAGCCAAAATGTGGAATCCACAGGGCTATAGTAGACCTGGATACAACTTGAGTTCACTTGATTCTTAAGGCCCTTTTTTCCTGTTTCTAGACCCTACCACAAGCCAAATACATTCTATGAGAAACTGAAGTTGCATCATAAACAGGTCATGTGTTAACTAAATATATTTGAGAATGAGAACACCAAGTCATCAGAAAAGTTCAGTGAGTTGACCAAGGAGACAGTCTTCTATAAATAAGTGCCCATTTTGCATGGACCCCATTAGCTATGGAATTACATTCTCTCTGTTATGATTTCCCTTGACTGGAAAGTCCAACAGTCTGGTTCTAGGCATTCTGCTCCTCAGGAAGTAGCCATAGCAAGCTGTCTTGGATTTGTGCATCTTGAACTCAGTTTGCTAGTGTACATATACTGTTAGCCATTGCCACCACTGTGCTATTGTCACCGGACCCTCAGTATAGAAAAGAGATTTGTACAGTGAAAGGAATGTCATTCTACACTGCCTTTGTTTAGGTCAGACCTAGGCTTTAAACATCTGATGGCTATAGAACCTATAGATACTCATCTTGTATCTCCTGTCCTTACTTAGATGCTATTTACCCAAGAATTGCTGATGTTTAGGGGGAAACCATGGTCCACTAAGGAAAGTTAGGGGAATCCACTTTCTATTGAAAGGACATGGATCCTTTTGTGGTATTGGGGTGTTCCTTATTGATTATTTTTTGGAAGTAAATCTCTCATTTTGACCTCCTTAGTGGAGCTGTCATGGCTATATAAGAATCTGCCTATGTCTTCCTGAAAACATGAACCCTTTTTGGGGGAGACTACTCCCCTGGGGGCAGAGGTGACAGGAGGAAGCTGATAGGGCCTTACTATGCAGTGTGTGTCTCCAGAGGTCTGCACAGCTGACTCCTGATGAAAGAGACTCAGCTGAAAAAGAAGGTAGGCATGTCGAGGCAGGAGAAAAAAGAAACTGCAGGATTGTGTCTTGCTGAAACACCACATTGAGGACATGAACTTGATCTATAGACCAGTGACCTGAAAATCCAGCAACAACAGGTAGGGGACAGGATGATGGTATAGATGAAGTTCGGCACCATTTGGACATTTGACTGCCTGTCTGCCCATCCACCCATCTGTACTTTCACATATCATGTTACTCATCAATGCTCCTAGCCAGTCACCTTTTTTGACATCCAGGTTTTCACTCAGTCTCTACGTACAATTACTTCAAAGGAGGCTGCCTCTTTGAAGCTGAATTATTGAAAAAGCATTCATGTTCCTGTGCTTGAAGCTACAGTCCAGTGAAGGGTATAGGTCAGTAACATATCAAACATGTACATGTCAGTATGAGAGTTAGGATTCTTTGTTTCATCTTCTTCTCCAAGGCAAAATTAGCCTGTCTGTTTTTTAACTCACTTTGTAAACGAGGCTGGCCTCAAATTCACAGACATCTGCTTGCCTCTGCCTCTAGATGCTAGCATTAAAGTCATAAGCCATCACTGTTCCAGGGTAGTTAGGATTATACCTACCCTGACTCACTGAAAGAGTGAGCTCTAGGTCCTTGGAGTTCATTTGCTTGGCAAGGCCATTATGACATCACACTGAGAAACAATTTGTGAGGAGGAGAACCTCATCCAAGTTCAAATGTGTGCTTTTCAGAGTCAATGATTTCTGTGGCATGTGGCTTTCTCCTCTCTTCCTGCTTTGAAATTTAATCTCTTCACTTTGCCCAGCTGTTGCTTCACAGTGACAGAGGTCTGAGTAGCAAGCATCAGCCCTGTTTTCTGTAAGTGTTGCTGGACATTTCTCCCATCCAGGACAGTATAGTTTGGTGTTGATTTGGTGATCACCTGGGAGGTTTAGACAAGATGGTTGTGGAGGTGGGGATTTTGTCCTTTAGTAGAAAATTTCTCTCAGAAGCTCAACATAATCAAGACAAAAACTCATAATAGTTTTCCACAGAAGAATTTGGCCCCATTGATTTACAGCTGAGTTGTGACACTATTCTAAAATTGTTGGATTTTACAAATTATAGGTTATAATCAACCGTGTTGCTTAAACCTAGTTATTTTGGTCAGGTTCTCTAGATCCTCAGAGATATACTGAGTATATATACTTTATCTTCAAACACTTTTAAGACTTAAAGAATATGACATTTTTAAAAATGTTTTAATAATTTAGAATGCTGTTGACATGAAACACAGTTGCCTCTGACAAATTGGAGCTATTCCTGATAATAATGTGGGTTCAGGAGTCCTATTTGGAGTTCATTTTCTTCTTGGCAGAAATGGCCTAATGGGAAAAGAACTGCCCTTGCCTCCACTGCTGACAATGGACTTATTTTCCTAACATGCCAAGCAGGATATAAGCAAAAAGAGACAGAAATGGTAGAGCAGTCTTTCTAATTTTCCTGCTTGTGGTAATGATCTGTCAGATATTCAGACACTAGACAAAGTTGATTGGCCAGACATTACTAAGGGTTCTTGGGTAACTGTACAGGTAGTCAGCTGTTTCTGGCATTTTTCCTTTTCTGTTTTGTATTTTTTTTTATTTAATTTTGAAAGAGCTTGTTTTAATGTCAATCCTAGTTCTCTCAGCCTCTTGTCCTCCTCTGTGATGCTACCAACCCCCATTATATTCACTTTCTGTTCCACAGGGAGGTGAGGCCTTCCATGGGGAATTCAAACTCTGTCATGTCATTTGCAGCAGGGCCTAAGCTCTGCCTCATGTGTCTAGGCTGAAGGAGTATCCCTCTATGTAGAATGGGCTCCTGAAGTCCATTCCTATACTAGAAATAAATACTTATCTACTACCCGAGGCCCCTAGACTGCCTAGTCCTCCTAACTGTCACCCACATTCAAGAGGTGTGGGTCAGTCCTATGCTGTTTTCTGAGCTATCAGACTTGGGTCTATGAACTCCCCTTTGTTAAGGTCAGTGATTTTGTGGGTTTCATGAGCCTGGTCTGTTTCTGGCATTACTTCCACCTTTAGGAAGTCACTTGCTTATACTTTCTCTTTACTCAAGTGTTGTTATTTTTATTCTTAGGTCTGCGATGAGATTAAGGACTATAACAGACACAACTAATATCCTCTCTTGTCTTATGTAGAACATATTAGGTACAAGACTTCAACTTTCTGGAATAGGACAGCTATTGGAGTAATCAATGAATTATGCCTTTGATCATTGGCCTGGATAATTTAGTATGTGTTTCTTGCTTAATGTTGCTCTTGCAGGTTGTAGGTCTAACTTTGTTGATGTTTTTATCTTTCTTTCTCCTAGACTAAATATGATATGTTATCATTTTATATAATGTTTGTTTCATGGTTAAAATCCTCTTCTTTAGACAAAGAGAAGAAGTATAGGGACAACATGTTCAGCCAATAGACTTTTGGTACCTGCCTTAGGGTGTGGATTCAGTGTGCAGATGTCATCTCATATGAGGAAGGGAGGGGTCTCACTCTCTCAGGTGGTTGTCCTAGCATCCTGCATCATAGTGTCCACTGCCTTATGGTCACAAGTTCATTACAGCTATTTATCTCCATTGTGTGAGTGTCCCTAAATAAATATATTTTATTCTTTTATTGGGACTTTCTGTACTGTCTTAATTTGCCCTCACCCAACCAAAGTATGAAGTCTCTGGTGACATGTAGGGATAGGTCAATGATGCATGCTTGCTAATAGTCGTATGTTGCTAGGCATGTATGCAGGACTCTAATGTCACCACTTATTCCTGAGGGTTCAGGATCATGCTGCAGCATCACTTCTTGTGAGTGCTGGAGCAGAACTGTCATCTTTCACTGGGGGAGAATGTATATTAGGAGCATCTGATGAAACGTAGAGTTAATATGACTCTCCATGATATGCCTGGGTGTTAGTTAAGTGACCCTGATGACAAGAAAGACCTCCAGCCAAGCAGTGTTGGGAGGAAGCTGCAGAGGAAGCACAGTGCATGGAGACTACATCAGAGGGTGAATGCTTCTGGTGGAGTGAATGCCCATGCAAACCTGGGACATGAGAGGGGCAGTTAAACCTGTCATGTCCCATGGCAGATCTCAGAGTAAATTAAGGAAGTATTTTTTCCTGGTGATTGTTTATAACTACAGAGCTCCTGGGAGTGGTTCAGACTTCTAAGATGGAGAGGAGTCAGAGTGATGATATAGAGTAAATATTCTGTGGATCCCCATACTGGTGTCTAGAAAGCAGTTCTTCTACATTGTCAGCAGTGAGAGAAACAGCAGAGAATTTGGTTACTCTCTGACTTAGTCCACATTCCTTTTCTGAGCTGACAATGACTCAGAAGGGCCATCTATAGACACAAAGAATCTAGGTCAGTCTTGGTTTAGGCTACACTAACAAGTTACTACTATCTATATTGAGTGGATGCCTTTGCCCTTCTTCTCAGTATCTGGAAGGAGCCTGGGTCAGTTATGCTTTACTCACACGTGGGTGCTCAGCAGATGTTTGCATGTTTGGCAAATGCTGCCAGATGGATAGATTAACCTTGCTTCTTCTAATTACATTTGAGCAAGTAGATACTATTTTCATATCAGCTTTTCCCAGGCTAAATTGTCTATAATGTACAGTATGCATGAATCATTTCAGATGGGAATTTTGATTGTTTATATTGATTTTCATTTTTCTGACATAAGGTTTCACTGAGTAACAGTCCTGGCTTTGATGGACCGAACCCCAGTTGTAGACCAGGATAGCCTTGAACTCACAGATATCAGACTGTGTCTGTCTCCTTAATGCTGGGATTAAAAGCCTGTGCCTCAACTGCCAAGCTAAATTCCTGGAATTGAAAGCATTTTGTCAGTCATTTTTTATTATTATGATTATTATATCCAATTAGAAACAATCTTATTTTACATATCAGTTCCAGTTCCCTCACCTCACATCCTCCATGACCTCCCATCCCATCACCCATCTATGCCTCAGGAAGGGTGAGGCCATCCATGGTAAACCCCCAAAATCTGTCAAGTCATTTGGGGTAGGGTCAATGCCCTCCCCAGTGTCTCAAGGTTAAAGGAGTATCCCTCCATAAGGAATGGGTTCCTGAAGTATGATCATACACTGTTGATGCAACCAGGTTCCACAGCCAGAGGCCCTATAGACTGCACAGTCCTCCTATCTGAAACCCACTTTCCAGGGTGCCTTGTTTGGTCCTATATTGATTCCCCAGCTGTCAAACTGGTGTGCATGTGTTTCCACCTGCTTGGGTAAATTGTTTCTGTGAGTTTTCCCAGGGTGGTCTGGCCTACTTCTGGCTGGGTCCTTGAGTCCATGGTCAGCTTCCAGAAATGCTGTCATGGAAACAGCCTCAGTCTCCCACCTCCACCTGCCTACTGTGCTTTGATAGAATTAATTTTAATAAACCCTTCTTCCGCCAATTGTTTCTGTCAAGTATAATACTGAAACCTGTAAAAAAAAAAAAAAAAAAAAAAAAAAAACAAGGACCTAATGTAGAGGTTGACCTCATTACCCTGAAAACACCAGGCTCAGACTGCTTCAGAGGTAAAGTCTAGATAGTATTAAACTGTAGAGAAGAGATAATGCCCTTTTCAATGAAGACACAGGCTGCTAAGTGGCTCTCACTAGCCTAGGAAAAAGTATGTAGACCAGATTTTTTAAATCTGTCTCCCTCTCCTTTTCTTTTTTCTTTTTCTTTTTTTACATATCAATCCTAGTTCCTTCTCCCTCCCTCCCTCTTTCCCTCTCTTCCACCATCACATGTGCCCCAAAAACCCTCCCTGCCATCCCTGCCCTAATACACATGTAAGGTGATTCCTTCCAGGATGGATCATCTAAACCTGTTAAGTCATTTGGAGTAGACACTAGTCATTCCTCCCTGCCTCTAGGTTAAGAGAGTATCACTCCATTGGGAATGTGCTGCCAAAGTCCTTCTGTGCACCAGGGATACATCCTGGTTTCACTGTCGGAGGTCCCTTAGACTGTCCAGGCCTTCTAACTGAGACCCATGTTCAGAGGGTCTGAATCAGTCCCATAGTGGATTCCCAGCTATCAGTCTGGGGGTCAATTAGCTCCTCCATGTTCAGGTTACGTGTCTCTGTGGGTTTCTGTAACCTGGTCTTGTCCTTCCTCTCTGCACCTAGATTCCAGTTCTGCTCAGTATTTAGTAGTGGGTGTCTGCTTCTGTTTCCATCAGTTACTAGATACGGGGCTCTAAGATGGTGGAAAAGTTCATCATTATGGTAGCCTTTCCACTTTTGCTCAAATTGTTATTTGAGGTCAGTCTTGTAGGTCTCTGGACATTTCTCTAGAGTAGTACTCTCTTCAAAACTATAATTTCTCCCTCTCTTACGGTTTCTCTCTTTCTTTCAATCTTTTCTCTCGTCTATTCCTCCCCTGACTCAATAATCCTAGTTCCACTTGCTTTCATCACCTCCCCTTCTCTTTTTCCTACCTCCCTCTTCACTCACTTCCCCTGCCACTCCCAACATGCTCAGGAGATCTTATCCCTTTCCCCTTCTGTTAGGGACCTTATATGAATCTCTTAGAGTACTCCTTTGTATCCTAGTTTCTCTGGCACTGTAAATTATAGGCTAGTGATCCTTGGCTCTATGTCTAAAATCCATATATGAGTGAGTACATACCGTGTTGTAACTGGGTTACCTCATTTAGTATTGTTTCTTCAAGTTCCATCCATTTGCCTGAGAATTTCAAGATTCCATTGGTTTTGTTTGTTTGTTTGTTTGTTTTCTGCAGAGTTGTATTCCATTGTGTAAATGTGCTACATCTTCTTTATCCATTCTTCAGTTGAGGGGCATCTAGGTTGCTTCCAGGTTCTTGCTATTACAAATAATGCTTCTACAAACATAGTTGAACACATGTCTTTGTTGCATCGATGTGGATCATTTGGGAATATACCTAAAAGTGGGATTGTTGGGTTCTGTTGTAGACTGATTTCCCATTTTCCTGAGGAACCACCATACTGATTTCCAAAGTGGCTGTAAAAGTTTGTACTCCCACAAGCAGTGAAGGAGTGTTTTCCCTTCTCCACATACTCTCCAGCATAAACTGTCTTTGGTGTTTTTGATTTTAGCCATTCTGATGGGAGTAAGATGGTATCTCAGAACGGTTTTGATTTGCATTTCCCTGGTGGCCATGTATGTTGAGCACTTTGTTAAGTGTCTTTCAGCCATTTTAGATTCCTCTATTTAGAATTCTCTACTTAGTTCTGTACCCCAGTTTTAATTGGATTATTTGGTATTTTGGTGACTAGCTTCTTGAGTTCTTTGTATATTTTGGTGATCAGCCCTCTGTCAGATGTGCGGTTGGTGAAGCTCTTTTCCCATTCTCTAGGCTGACATTTAGACTTGTCACCTCTGTCCTTTGCCTCACAAAAGCTTCTAAGTTTGAGGAGATCCCATTTATAAATTGTTGATCTCAGTGTCTATGCTGCTGGAGATATGTTCAGGAAGTGATATCCTGTGCCAATTTGTTCTTCTAAGAGGTCCTCTTCTAAGAGGTTCAGTGTGGCTGGACTTATGTTGAGGTCTTTGATCCATTTGGACATGTGTTTTATGCATAGTGATAAACATGATCTATCTATACTCTTCTACACACCATCATCCAGTTGTGACTGCACATTTTGTTGAAGATGATTTTCTCCTCCCATTGTATACTTTAGCTGTTTTGTCAAAAATCAGGTGTTCGTAGATTTGTGGGTTAATATCACGATTTTCAATTCGATTCCATTGGTCTGTCCATTTTTGTGCCAATTCCAGAGATTTTCAGGGTTATAGCTCTGTATTAGAGCTTAAAGTTGGTCATGGTGATGCCTCCTGTAGTTCTTTTATTGTACAGGGTTGTTTTGGCTATCCTAGGTGTTTTCTTTTTCTATATAAAGTTGACTAGTATCCTTTCAAGGTTGTTGAAGAATTGTGCTGAGATTTTCATGGAGATTACATTGAATCTGTCAATTGCTTTTTGCATGATTAACATTTTTACTCTGTTTACGCTACCTATCCAAGAACATGGAATAGATTTCCATTTTCTGATATCGTCTTTAAAGTCTTTCTTTAAAGACACAAAATTATTGCTATATAAGTCTATACTTGTTTGGAATGTGTTAGCCCAAGATACTTTATGTTGTTTGTGGCTATTGTAAAGGGTGATGTTTCTCTGATTTCAATCTCAGCCCCTTTTTCATCTGTATATAGTAGGATTATTGATTTTTTTTGAGTTTATCTTTTGAGTTTATGCTGCTAGTTTGCTGAATGTACTTATCAGCCGTAGATGTTACCTGGTACAGTTTTTTGGGGGCGCTTACATAAACTATCATATCCTCTACAGTGAAAATTTGACTTCTTCCTTTCCAATTTGTATCAAGTACAATATTGAAGAGATATATAGAGAGATGGCAAATTTGTCTTGTTCCTGATTCTAGAGGAAATTCACTAAGCTTCTCTCCATTCACTTTTATATTGGCTGTTGGTTTACAGTATATTGCTTTTATTACATTTAGGTATGTTTCTCTTATTCCTGATATCTCCAAGACCTTTATCATGAAAGTGTGTTGAATTTTGGAAAAGGCTTTTTCAGCATCTACTGAGATGATCATATGGTTTTTCTTTTCAGTTTGTTTATATGGCAGAACACATTGATAGATTTTCATATGTTGACCCATCCCTGATTTCTCTGATGTGTTCTTGGTTTCGATTTACCAGTATTATATTGTGTAATTTTGCATTAATGTTCATAAGAGATATTGGACTGTAGTTTACTTTCATAGTCATGGCTTGGGGTACCAAGGTAATTGTTGCCTTGTAAAATGACATTGGTACTGAAACTTCTGTTACTTTCTGTGGAACACTTTGAGGAGTATTGGCATTGGCTCTTCTTTGAATGTCTGGTAGAATTCTGCACTGAAGTAATCTGGCCCTGGGCTTTCTTTTTGGTTAGGATGCTATTGATGACTGCTTCTATTTCATTAATGGTTATAGGTCTATTTGAGTTGCTTATTTGTTCTTGAGTTAATTGTGGAAAAGTGATACCTACTCAAACATTTGTCCATTTTCTCTGAATTTTCCAGTTTTGTAGAGTAATGATTTGAAAATATGACCTGAATAGATGTTCTCCCAGTACTAAGATTTCACAGATGCCAGTCCAGGGTACTGACTATAACTAGGAAAACTCTCAATCACTATACAAGGACAAAACAAGATATTTAATGACAAAGCCAGATTTTCACAATATGTATGTACAAATTCAGCCCTGCAGAAAGTTCTGGAAGGAAAACTTCAACCCAAGGAATTTAACAACACTCACAAAGACCTAGGCAATATATAATCCTAACTTCACCAGAACCTAGGGATAAAGCAGGGCAAATATATACACAATAACACTGCCAACAACTAATCTAAAACAAACAAGCATTAACAATCAGTGGTCCACTACTCCAGTGTCCTATCCCCATCGTTAACACAGAACATCCAGGAAATGTGGGACACTGTGGGAAGACCAAACCTAAGAATAATAGGCACACAGGAAGATGAGGAAGCCCAGCTCAAAGGTGCCGAAAAAAAATATTCAAAAAAATCATTGAAGGAAACTTTCCCAATCTGAAGAAGGACATGCCCATGAAAGTACAAGAAGCATACTAAACACCAAATAGAATGGACCAAAGAAAAAGACCCCTCGGCATATAATAATCAAAACACCTAGCATAAAGAATACAGAAAGAATATTAAGAGCAGTGAAGGAAAAATGACAGGTAACATATAAAGGCAGACCTATCAAAATTACACCTGACTTCCCATGGTGGAAACCCTCAGGCCAGAAGGTCTGGATAGATGTTCTACTACAAGTATTAAGAGAACACAGATGCCAGCCAAGGATACTATACCCAGCAAAACTCTAAATCTTGTAGATAAAGAAAACAAAATATTTAATGACAAAACCAGATTTTTCCAATATCTATCGACAAATCCAGCCCTACAGAAAGTATTGGAGGAAAATTCCAACCCAAGGAAAGGTAACTACGCCCCACAAAATGTAGGCAACAGATAACACAACTACACCAGAAACCAAGGGTGAAGAAGAACAAATATATTCACAATACCACTGCCAACAACAAACATAAATCAAACAAGCATCAACAATCAATGGTCCTTACTCACCCTCAATATTAATGGTCTCACCTATAAAAGAACACAGGCTAACAGAATGGATACTAAGACAGAATTCATCCTTCTGCTGTATACAAGAAACACATCTTAGCTTCAAAGATAGACATTACCTCAGTGTAAAGGGTTGGGAAAAGATTTTCCAATCAAATGGAAATAAGAAGCAAGCAGGCATAGCTATCCTTCAAACCAAAATTAGTCAAAAGAGATGAAGACAGTTATTTCATATTCATCGCAGTAGAAATCCATCAACACAAAGTCTTAGTTCTTAACATCTATGCCCCTAATACAAAGTCACCCACATTTTAGCAAAAGAAACACTACTAAAACTCAAAGCTCATATAAAACTTCACACACTTATAGTGGGAGACTTCAATACACCACTCTCAACACTAGACAGGACCACAAATCAGAAACTCACCAAAGAAACAAAAGAATTAACAGAAGTTATGTCTCAACTGGGGTTAACAGACATCTATAGAACATTCCATCCAAAGACAAAAGAATATACCTTCTTCTCTGCTCCACATAGGAGGAGACATAAAAAACCTCAACAGATACAAGAGAATAGGAATAGTCCCTTGTATCTTATTGGACCACCATGCTTTAAAATTGGAATTCAACAACAACAAAAATAGCAGAAAACCTGCAAACTCATGGAAACGGAACAATGTGCAATTGCACCACTCCAGGGTCAAAGAAGAAATAAAGAAAGAAATTAAGAACTTTCTAATATTCAATGAGAATGAGGACACAACATAGCCAAACTTATGGGACATCTTGAAAGCAGTGCTAAAAGGGAAGTTCATTGCACTAAGTGCCCATATGAGGAAAATAGAGGATAGTCACATAAGAGAATTAACAACACAACTAGAAAGCCCTAGAGAAGACAGAGAAGCAAATTTACCCACGTAGGAAGTAGATGCCAGGAAATAATCAACATGATGGCTGAAATCAACAAAATAGAAACCAGGAAAACAATACAAAAAATCAATGCAACAAAGAGTTGTTTTTTTGAGAAAATCAACAAGATAGACAAACCTTTATCCAAATTAATGAAAAAGCACAGAGAGAACATGCAAATTAACAAAATCAGAAATGAAAGGAGAACATAACAGACACAGAGGAAATCCAGATAATTTTCAGGTCATACTTAGAAAATCTGTATTCCACAGAAATTGAAAATTCAAAGGAAATGGACAAATTTCTGGATAACTATCACTTACCAAAATTAAATCAAGAACAGACAAACAACTTAAATAGACCAATAACCCGCAATTAAATAGAAGCACTCATCGAAAGATTTCCAACCAAAAAAAGTCCAGGGCCAGATGGATTCAGTGCAGAATTCTACCAGACATTCAAGGAAGAACTAATACCACTACTCCTGAAAATGTTCTACAAGATAGAAACAGAAGGTTCATTGCCAAACTCTTTTTATAAGGCCACTATAACCTTGGTACCCAAAGCCTGACGCCAAAGACACAACTAAGAAAGAAAACTACAGACCAATATCCCTGATGAACATCGATGCAAAAATACTCAATAAAATACTGGCAAACTGATTTGAAGAATACATCAAGAGAAAACATCCTACATGACCAAGTAGGCTTCATCCATGGATGGCAGGGATGGTTTAACTTATGAAAATCTATCAACATGATCCACCATATAAACAAACTTACAAAGAAATTCCTTATGAATTATCTCCCTAGATGCTGAAAAAGCCTTCGATAAGGTGCGAAACCCTTTCATGATAAAGGTCTTGGAGAGGTCAGGGATAACAGGAACATACCTAAACATATTAAGAGCAATATATAGCAAACCAACGGCCAACATCAAACTGAATGGAGAGAAACTTAAGCCAATTCCTCTAAAATCATGAACAAGACAAGGCTGCCCTCTCTCTCCATATCTCTTCAATATCGTACTAGAAGTTCTAGCTAATGGTATAAGACAACAAAAGGAGATCAAGGGGGACCCATATTGGAAAGGAAGAAGTCAAACTGTCTCTATTTTCAGATGATATGATAGTTTACATAAGCGACCCAATAAACTCTACCAGGGAACTCCTACAGCTGATAAACACCTTCAGCAAACTAGCAGGATACAGGATAAACTCAAAAAAATGAGTAGTCCTACTTTTTTCAGACAACGAAGAGACAGAGAAAGAAATCAGAGAAACATCAGCCTTTACAATAGCCACAAGCAACATAAAGTATCTTGGTGTAATGCTTACCAAACAAGTAAAAGACCTATATAATAAGAACTTTGTGTCTCTAAGGAAAGAAATTAAAGAAGATATCAGAACATGGAAATATCTCCCATTCTCTTGGATAGATAGGATAAACATAGTAAAAATGGCAATCTTGCCAAAAGCAATCTACAGATTCAGTGCAATCCCTATTAAAATTCCACCACAATTCTTCACTGACCTTGAAAGAATAATAATCAACTTTAGATGGAAAAACAAAAGACCCTGGGTAGCCAAAACATCCCTATACAATAACAGAACTTCTGGAGGAATCACCATTGTCATGACTTTAAGCTCTACTACAGAGCTGTAGATCTGAAAACAGCCTGCTATTGGCACAAAAATAGACAGTTAGACCAATGGAATCGAATTGATAATCCTGATACTAACCCACACACCTATGAACACCTGATTTTCGACAAAACAGCTAAAATTATACAGCATCTTCAACAAATGGTGCTGGCACAATTGGATGAGGGTTTGTAGAAGACTGCAGATAGACCCATGTCTGTTGCCATGCACAAAACTCAAATGCAAATGGATCAAAAACCTCAACATGAATCCAGCCACATTGAACCTCTTAGAAGAGAAAGTAGGAGGTACCCTTCAACAAATTGGTGTAGGAGATCTCTTCCTGAACATAACTCAGGGGCACAGACACTGAGAGAAACAATTAATAAATGGGACCTTTTCAAACTCCGAAGCTTCTGTAAGGCAAGGACACAGTCGACAAGACCAAATGGCAGCCCACAGACTGGGAAAAGATTTTCACCAACCCTATATCCAACA